>NW_010100207.1:56029-58748 GCF_000699245.1 Pterocles gutturalis
CCCTGATACAGATTGCCATTCCAGTGTAATTAAACAATACTTTGGGAAAGATCCTGGACCAGTTCTGTCATGCAGCCCTGGACCGCCTGTTGAATTGAAAATACAGTTTCTGTTCACAAACAAGACACAAGTCATGAAATCCTCAGTTAAGACACTAACGAAAGGGTCCCCAATTAATCATTGTATTCTTTGCAAGAGCAGATATCCTCATTAGGAAAGTGGCTGGACATCAACACGTTCTACTTTGAGGGTGTCCAATTAACTCATTGACTAAATATGTGCCAGGCAACTTCAGCCTAGCTTTTCCAATCCCCCTCTTTCTAGCTGCATCAACTGGGATCCCAGTCATGTATAAAGTAGCAGTTCTTTCTGCACTTTACAATGCCTTTGAGAACACCGCTGGTAGACAACAAACAACGGCCACTGAAGTGTTTAACGGGTCTTTCACTTGCGCCCATAAAAAGTTAAGTGTGCACTGGGGAAGTTCAGCGCAATTCAAAACCAACCCACCCTCTACCTCATAAACAGGGAATGGCTTAACCTGCCAATGCCAAGCACGGTTGGACCTCCATCTGCATCATGTCACGCCTCAATTTTTGCTGAACCTCAGCAGTGGGTGATCCTGCATACAAAACGAGCTCTGAGACAAAAGCCCTATAGGGTGAGTTAAGGACAAAGTAGCACCTTTCAGCCTGGATTTCCAGATAGGCTGTCAAGTAAAATCCCTTGCCAGGACAGGATTATTCCCTCAAGTATACATTTCCAAAACTTTGACTTGCCTAAATTTTTTTTTAAGTGTCTCAAACTTGGAGCCATTTGGTCGTTTCGTGGGAAGAGCCATTCTGCAGCCCGGCAGGTTTTGGGGCTTTGCACAAGGGATTGCTTGCACAACAGCCAGGTCCCTGCTGCAGTCAATGCAGATGGAGTGGCTTCTCCAAAAGGAGCTGGAGCAGGATCCCAGCCTCCAAACTGTCCTCCAGTCCCACTGCCTGAAAACCACCCTGACTCTCTTTTGAGTAATCCCACCTGACACTGCCTAGTTACATCCCCATTTCTCTATTTCTTTCCAAACATGGCATTTACTTGTTTTAAACGGCTGAAAGGCATCATTTCTGCACTTTGTCATGAGTCAGAGTAAAATTCGTTTAGCATCTACTTTTCTTCATCTGTTCCCTCTATCATTCCCATCCCATTTTATTTGTCTCTGGGTTTCAGCATATTTGCAATAATCTTTCTTGCACTCAGAGCTTCTCAAATATGAACACTAAGCATTATCATTATGTGTTTGCTATGGAGACCCTCGCATTTGTTATTTAAAAAGGCACTGTGCATTTTTGCTCTCTGTAGTACTACAGACACATCTTGACCACTATTGATTCCTGAAGTACCATCATCCGATCCACCCTTCTGCACCTTTTGGAGAGGAAGAAAGGAGCTAAGAAACCAGGGAAGAGAAGAAGGGATGGACATACTGGGAAAACAAACAAACAAACAAACAAAACAAAACAAACCCTAAAACAATGGAGAAAAACACAGGGCACAGACAACATCAGAGCCTCTGGCTGAGGTTCTTTCTTTGGTTCATCGAAGAAACCGTGTCTCTGTATCAAAACACTGACTGAAGGCACGTTGTTTAATATGAGACAGAGCTCCTCTCATTGCAGATCAGAGACTCGCCCACAGGTTGCAGAAAAAGATCACAGCTTCTCATGCCCAGGCAAAATCAACCAGCCTGATTTGCCTGTTCATGAGTTTATTAGTATAGGGAAGAAACTGAAGAAGAATCGCTACTTTAAGAGTATTTCTAAGCACTTAATTCCAGCTGTGGTCCTCAGAAATATTTAAACTAATTGTGTGTTTGAGTGTAGGACATACTTATATTGCAGACAGAACATTGCCAGATTGCAAATGCAATCAAAAGCCCATTTTCATAGTTTAATTTGCCATTAGTACACTGCAGGTTTATAGAGCCAAACAAACAACTACAACTAAATTCTCACTGCCATTTCAAACCGTTTCCAAGCAAATATCATAGCAACATTATCAGAACCTCTACTTCATTTAATCCCAAATTCTCTACAGCAAAATAACACTAGCATCTGTTAAAATGAAAACAGAAAATCTAGTCCTCCTGGGTAAACCAAGCATCTCCCCAGCTCCAGACCAAGACGGTCAGACTCCCAAGACAAAATCTACCATTTAAAGAGCTTTTCACTACTTTAAGAAAAGAGAAGAAAAAACCCAAACCCTAGGTTTTTATATATATCATGCAGTATCTAAAGGGTAGTGTTTACAGATTTTTAAAACATACCAAACACTAATGTATTTATTTCAACCTAAAATATTATCATATAAATGAGTGGTAATGGACTACATAGCATTTCACAGATTCCCTTTTATTTCATGACTGTAAAGAAAAAAAACCACCTCAATGGCAGCAGTACCCACTTCCTGAGCTGAAGGTGCCTCTTTACTGAGGGAGCTCTGCACTGTGTGGCCAGCAAGCACCAGCAACTTGGAAAAGAAGCAACGGAGGCCTTGTCATGAAAAATGAGTTACTTCAGCTTGAACTGCACTTAAAGCGAACAGAAAGTAGCTGCCCACATTACCCAGAAAGAAATACTGGGTTATAGGGCTGCAGGATGGGTGACTGTAGCTTGCGAATCCTGACAACAGCCCCTCCGCTGCTGTCCTGGCCGGTGGTGGGGTGGCCAATGTG
>NW_010100207.1:58777-115945 GCF_000699245.1 Pterocles gutturalis
TGGTGGCGGCAGCGGCGGGGGGTCCCGGCGGGGCCAGGGGCAGCCAGCGCCCATGGGGAACCCACACGGCCCCGGGGCCACGGGGCTTCACGGGTGAGCGGGCTCATCAGCCCTATTCAGCCCCGCTCCCTGCGCACAATAATCAGCAGCCGCGCTCCCATAATATGGGCCTCCTCCTTCTCCCCGCTTTTATCATCCTTCATATCTCAACGATGACAGGACTGAAAGGGCTTCTGATGGGAAATGTGCTTCAAATTAGCATATTTCCCCCTGTGTACAATGGAGGCATTAAGCTGCTGCATTTTGAAAGTCCAAACAAAAGCAGCCCAGGCTGTTTTTAGCAGCGCCTGTTTGAAGTTTTATTTCCCCCCTCTCTCCCGAGTTGCAAGCATATTTAACAAATTATCGCTCCTTCTGAAAACAAAATCCTTTTAGTAAATTATATTATTTGATACATTTTGGACTTTAAAATAAAAAGCCACTCTTTCGATGTGGCAAAGAGCAACGTGGTGTCTGCGCAGTGTTTCCACTGCACCGCAGGCTCGGGGTACAGCCCCTGGTGAACTTGTCTGGCTGCCCCCAGCACTTGCATAGACACTGTCATCAAGGATTTCGGAATTCAGATACATCCACAGTAACCCAACATAAAGGGCCCTGTACCAGGACACAGTCCTGAAAACACCAGTTTTCAATGGGAAACAAAACTGCTCTGCTGGAAGGAGAGAAAAAACAGACCCCACACCTCTGGGATTATCTTCTGGTTTAATTTCAGGGTTATGAACAGGAGAGCTGAACGTCAGAAGTACAACCTTTATGAAATGGCTTCAAATTAGAAAGTGAATAGCTATTTACCAGGGAACAGAGGGCAGGAGGAAGGAGATGGAAGCAACACGAGTTCAACACAGGGAGGGGAGGAGGGCAAAGCACTCCTCTATCAAAATATCTTTGGGCAACAACTGCTAGGAGAACAAATATACCTCAGCTCAGTGTGTTGGTCTGTAATTCCTCATTAGCACAGCTGGACTGTTAGGAAACCAGTTCATGGCTTCCGTGGTAAGCAGGCATGGCTGCCTTCCTCCTATGTTAAAGAGAACTTTCTCTGAGAGGAAGACATAAGATTACCTGGTCAAAATGTTTCTCAGAGGAAGGGTTTGGTGGTTTTTGTGCGTTCTTCTTCTCCCTCTTTTTCCCCCCTCCTAAGACTTCCAAGGTATTTATGTAATCTTCTATATGCAGCACAGCTAAGAACAAAAATCACGCTCCGTAACAACAGGAGATTACAGCAGAAAAGCAGAATGTCAATGAGATCCCAGGCAGGCAGCTTGCAAGTGAGACAGATACAAAAACTGCTCAGAAAAAAAGCCTGGGATGCAGCTTGCAGAAGGAGTCTTGTAGGAGAAATGTCCGCTTCAGACTCTTCTGTTCTGTCTCAGGAAATTTTGCTGAGGCTCAGGCTCCATCTCCACTCCTCAATTTCTTTAGCAGAGATGCTCAAGATACTCAACAGTCTCTGCTCTGCACAGGCACTTTGCTCTCAACTGTCCACTTTGGTCCTGCAGTGTCACGCTCCCTTACAGTCCCAACACAGTGTTTTTTGTAAATCTGCATTACCTGTCAGGAGAGGCATTTCACCTACTTATTTCCACCAAAGGCCAAGAGTTCCTGGCGCTTACAGAGTATGGCATCCATATGGCAACTGCACAGCAGTGGCTGAGGTCTGACAACAGACGTAGTCCTCCCTCCGGCAGATGTTCTCCCACCCTTCTCACCAAAACCTCCTCTGCAGCATCAAGCGCCTACAGCCCAAGGGTCTGTCCGATAATGACTTGCGCTCTCCTCTGATGCACTAGCTCAGCCAGTAATAAGCCAAATTCCCCCCAGGAAAGCTTTTTCATCATCAATAGCCACACGTTCTCTTTAACCATGTTTGCTGCACTTGACTGGATGGTGACTTTCTGACCAAAGGGGGTAAAGAAATCTGGCTGAAGAGTACTATGCATTATTTGACAGTATTTCTCTACCCCCACCTGTAAACTGCCTTTAAAGGCTGGACATGCATTTTCCCGTGCTCCGAGGCACTTTACAACTTGGCACCACCAATAGTGGACAAGACCTTCACATGTCACCATAAAAGGTCTCATGTCAAAGCAAAAGGAAGGAGGACTTAGGATGCTTTTTAGGGCCTTCATTCAGCCATTAACAGATGGATGAGAGTAATAAAGCAGTCTAGGCAGGAGACAGAGGAATTAAAGGCCAAACAGGAGACTGGTTTTCTCCCTCATACTTGGACAAGAAGAACTTTGTAAAGCACTCCGAGTCCTTTAGAAGTGTTGTTCAATCAACTGCCATGACAGCTTGGCACAGAAAATGATGTAAAACACACTTCAGCTCCATTTACATGGAGCACCATGTCTGGCTCCGTTTACAAACAGATGTACTTGCACCACTGCAATTCTTACAGATCACAAAAAGGTGGTAAGAGAAACACCCACCAAAAGGGTCCTGTAAACTCAGGAATAAGATTTTAGGTTTCTTGGGGATGGGAATCTATCATCAGAAACTTTAGGTAAATAGTCTCATAACTTTGAATTTAGATCAAGAAAAGAGAAGGCTGAGGAAAAAAAAGCCCTCCACTGATTAGGAGACATTAATTCTCACCTGTGGAATTTCTCTTCGAGATGGTTGGGGTGTGGAGAAGAAAGGACGTGAAAGAAGATGAAGCAGGGTAGAGCAGTGCCTTTCATGTTGCTGATGCCCCAAAGGGACCCAACCACAGAACTTTACCAATCAAGGAAATATTCTCAAATTCCAGTTATTCTTCAGATTCACTGGATTCAGACCAATGATGAACACACTGCACATGCCGCCATCCGCTGTGGCGTTCTGGCACAGGGCAGCACCCTACCAACAACAGCACCACTCTTCCTTTCAAAAGGTCCCTGAAAGAGCGCTCTGTATTCTCATATGATGACACAGGCTTTTACAACTCGGATCACTACAGGGTATTGAACCCTGACAGTATTCCTACCAAAGGTTCACTTGCTTTTTCTTAGACTTCAACAGGTATGCATAATATCTTAGCTAAAATAAACCATCCTCATTACATTCATTTTGGCATGAGTCACTATCTTGCTGAAACAAAACTATCTTCTCACCTCCACACTGAGTGTTATTAACTTTTCCAGTATCCCACTTACTGCTATTTTATTCTGTGCAAGTGAACAACATAGAAGTAGCTCAGAATATGCTTCATGCTTCAGCTTTCAGTGAAAAGAGAAAGCCACAGAAAACGTTCAGGACATACTACGCCTGCTCCTGAAGGCAGAAATAGTTTCTGGTCTTCTATATTAATCTCATGAAAAAACAAAACCCAAAACTACTGGCACTCAAACAGAGATAGATTCACTATGAAGTGAGACACGTCCCTTATGTCTCCTTTTCTTTCCTTTTAACTCAGTCTAACAAAATTGACTTCCTGGTTCTTTACTATTTTTTCTGCTTTCTAAACACTGCCGTGACTTGGGGAATGTGGCTGAAAGTATTAAGTTAAGGCAGAGGTGATTTTCAGTCTTCTCAGGATATGGTAGAAATTTGCCAGTCTAAAATTTCTGCTCTAAATGCAAGAGCTCCAGCAACTTGTTCAGACACACACACAGCTGTCAAAGCAAAAAAGCACCCTGGGGCTCTCAAGGCTGCTCTGCGCCAGAGGAACAGGGCTCCATACAACAGTAGACTCCCTTCAAGTCAAGGCTGGAGAGCTGGGAACACCAAATAGGGGAGCTGGCCTGTCGGCCACATCATGACCAAGGTTGAGAGAGCAATGCAAGTATGCACAGAGCAGAGTGAGAAGAGAAAGAAACGCTTACCCACATTTCATGCTACACATCCTACTCCATCTTAGTTGGAGTGCAGTGCCTGGATGGAGGCCGTCATTCACAGCACTGAAGTTTCCCACAGAGATCCTCTGTGGTCCCAGGTGTGCTGCACGATGTGATCCCAAACTGAGGAGGAACACCCCTGTGTCCTGCTACAGAGGGGCTTCCTCACAGAAATGTACCTCCAAAGTGTAACAACTTCAGAAACACTCATGTGTCTGTATGCTTAAAAACACACAATCCCCCCTCTCCCAAAAAGCCACACTCCTCTTTCCTTTCCACCCATGCTGCATCTGCAATACAACATCACCACGGAAGTTGACAAAATTTCACCTCTCTTCTAAATCTTTCAAAGATAAAGGGTTTAGAGCTTCATACAAAAAAACCCCAATTAATCCAAGATATAGAAACGAGATATGCAAGGTGCTGAAGTCAAAATGTAATTTTCCCAGTTTTGAATCATCTGACGTAGTGTTAGACATGCTGGTCCCTCCTGATATTAACAATACATACAGGGTGCCACTTCCCACTCCTACAAGTTGAAGTGCTGTTACGAATATGCTATGCAAATAAATCCTGTTCAATCCCATGGAAAAAATAAATTCCATACTTAAAGCTGAGCATATAATCAGAACTGCAACAGAGAGGGATGACACAAAAACAGTTACTTCCATCTTAAAATGTTTGTAATTTCTACTACACAACTTGTCATTTTCTTTCTGAAAAGCCTTTGCTTCTCAGTTCTGGTGTAAACCCTAAATTTAGAGACACAGGGCAAGGATTTCTATTCCTCTACAGGAAGCATTATAGAAAGACGCTCTGCCTCCATCTCTCCTTTGGTCCACATTTTGGCCTGAATGCAACCTTACTTTACTATACAAAACAGTTGATGCGCATGTAAGTGAATGAGATTACAGGGGAAAGTATGTTTTTGCTTGGAAACATTACAACACAGTGTTGGAAAACAAAGTACATACACTGAATAGACTGTCCTTCTGTGTTTGCTGAGATACTTCACAAATCCAGTGCAGGTGTACTATCCTTTTGAACGCATAAACTAGGCCAGAAAAATTGCTTTCACAAACACTAAAATCACTTTATTGATCTTTCACAGTATATGCTTAGATTTCCAGATGGACTCTAAACTACAAGGGTCAATAAGCTACAACAGATATCTTTAAACATACCAAATAATCTGAACAAAAAATGTTAACAAACAAAATAGGTTACCATACATGTGTGCTACATCTTTCAGGAGCAGGAAAGCTACTTGCAAGTTATCCCCAAGGAACATTTCAGTAATACTTCTCTGAATTTTTATCTAAGCTATTTCTTTCTTTCACGTATTATTTTTGAAACATTATAGAAGTTTCCTAAAGTCTTCATTCTAACTAGATACTAATCCAATTCACCAGATGTGGGCAGTCATCAGTACTCTCTGCATGAAGACTCGTGACTCAAAAAAATATCAAAGTTTCTTCAGTTCCTTCTTGGCAAGGGAGTGCTCTTCAGCATTTTGCTCTAATAAAAATATCAACCAGGGACTGAAGTGACCAGCACAGGTTATGTTTCTACCTTATACCAAGTTTCTCTTCTCGGTAGCTTTTGTGTCTTTTGCCATTTGTTTATGTTTGTGCCTGAATGCAACATCAAAAGCATGAACTATTTTCAGCTGCAACAGCAGTATTTTATATCTTACCAGGTTATTCAACAATCTTTCTTTTTAGAGAGGATTTTACAGAGCCAGAGGCAAATGGAAATGCAGTTTTAAAAGTAAGACGGTTAACACTCATACTGCACTTAGGAAATATCCATGCAGCAGGAACAATGACTAGCAACTATGATATTACATTTAAACGCTGGTACCCAATACTAACTGATGAGCCTCTTTCTGGAATTCTGCTCCTTTTAAGAAGTTTCATTCCTCTGCCTTCAAAATAGCTTTGATTTGCTAATACATGATATGCCTTAATACCCCTGTGACAAGCTCTACTGACACAGTCATTTTTCCCACTTGCATTTTCACATCGTTTGAATGCATGCATTGTCATCCTCCTCTGCCTCCACCCCTCCTCTCCTACATTATGTGCAGTGCTCATTTGTTTCAGATTATAAAAACCACTAGTGGATTCTGAAGCCACTAAAAAGAAGTAGCCGGCACATGGGATCTGTCCGAAATTCGATCCAGTAAGTTAAACGATTCTCAACTTCAGCAGCAACTGATAAATAGGAGAGAAGTTTCAAATAGTATTACAATAGGATGGGCTGAATTTTCCTTTTAAAGTTATACAGAAGAACTGTGGCCACTACCCTTGCAGAAAACTGCAAAAAAACCTGCTTTGGGGGTTTTTTTAGTAACAAGGCAGGTGGCCCTGGCTTCAAATACAGAAAACCTTCCTACACAAAACAGAGGTGCTGGCACATGATACGTGGGCAGAAGGATTTTTCTGGGTACTTTCCTGGGAATGTGTGCACCCAAGAGGTGACATAGCAGGATAAGAGAGAAAAGAGAAGAGAGAGAAAAAAAAAAAAAAAAGAAGAAAATCAAAGTTCAGAAGGAAGAGGGAGGAAGGAAGCACCAAAGCAGCAGGCTCAGAAGGCATGGTAACACCATGTTTGTGACAGAGGAAAATGCAAAAAGCATAGCTTTCTGAGCAGATGGGGAGTGCAAATGCACCTTTACATGGGGATTCAGATTATCACACTGATCACTATTTCTGAATGACTAAAGGGCACTTGAGATGGTGAGCAAAGCAATTACTTCAGTTCAGATGCAGGAGGTGGCAGACACTGTCAAGATTCCATCTGCCTCCCATGCAAGTGGGAAAGCAGCACCTCCAGTCCTGCAAGCAGGCCAGGGTCGTGTCAGACCCACGGTGGGTTTCACCCCATAACTGGACCACTTCAGGAACCCAAACTGGAGCCTCTCCCATTCAAGCAGCAACTAGCAGTAGTTGCCTTCTCATTCACAGCCTTCCTCCCCTGATACTCGTCGCCTGTCATGGCCGTGGGCTCAGTTTCTTTGTCTCTCTCCGGAATAACATCTCCTGCCTTCAGCCTGTGCTTAATCCTCCAGGAAACCTCACTCTCCCGAGAAGAAGAGTGCTTCTGTACATAATCTCCAGACAGCAGCTGTGACCCCGGCACCCAGAAAGGGGATCATTGTGCAGAACCGCAGTATCAGGGATGAATTTCCCCTCTCCCCCCACCATTTATTTAAGGGCTGCTGGAAGTGCGCTATTAGTTTATGCACACACACTGCCAGTAGCAATTTTCACTGGCAGCTGGTGGGGTGCTTGTCCCTTCACCCTCATTGCAGGCTACCCTCAGAATCTGCACAACCACCTACTTCATTATTTTTTTATTTTGCATTTTAAGGGATTGAACTTCCCACCTGCCAACAGAAGGAGCACTTGTTTTTTGCATTCAGTCCTCAAGGCTACAGTAGTATTACTGAAAAGTCACTTTGTCCATTTTTAATATCCAGAAATACAGAACAGCTGGGCTTTATCATAGTCCTTTTGTATAAGAGTGGCTCAGAGACAATACTAAATTCAAGGCTGATAAGGCTAGATCCCAACAGCCCGAAAAAAAATGTTGGGTTTGGGTTTTTTTTTTTGCCTTTTTCTTTCTTTACACTGTATACTAGTTCTCAAGACAGACTACCCAACCACACCAGTTAGTAAAGCAACAGGTGTTATTTTAAGGCAGAAGAATTTGGACAATGTAATCCTTCATAGCAGGCTTATCAGCCTTTTAGCACACAGCTTTTATTATTCTGACACGGGATAAACTTACATAAAGGCACAGAACGTACTAATTTACGGGATAACAACATGGATACTGAGTTCAGAACATTGTACTTTTGTTTCAGACTGTGGGTATTTCCCATACTCCTAAAACAGACATATGCTGCGCAAACACTTTTAAAAGTATCCAAGTGGAATTCAATATATTGAAAGAAGCTAAAGTACTCTGGAGTGATTAACAAACATGCTTCAGCAGAATGGCACAAAAGGGTAATTAAGGACTAAACCCACAGAGACACAGACAACTAAAATCTCTCCAGTTTCTTCTGCAATTGATCAGAAAAGCCCACTTGCCCATTGACAGTATACAGGTGGATGTACAAGAGGTTCTAGATCACTGCAAGGAACCACAAACCTTCCCATCTTCTAATGCAAATCCTCACTTTTGGAGGGTTTAAGTGCTCCTGTTTGGAGACAGTGAGGATGTATGTGGCCACGAAGCTGAACAATACCCTCTTTGCCTGCTTCCCTGGCTAACGTTTCTCCCTCACGTGCAGAAGAGCGCTGGAAGCCATCCACCCAGGAGCAGGTCTCTGGCAGAGTAAGAGCAAAAATGGCATTAGAAAGGCAGAGCTGTCTGAAATGTCAAAAATGCCAGGGGAAAAAAAAAATACCGGGACTTGTTAGTTTTCCAATATTAGCCCATTTGACCTATCCTTCATCCCAAAGGGCAAGTAGAAAACACCTCAAGGACAAATAAATGCCTTTTTTTTTTTTTCCCTCTAGCTCAATGAAAGTTTTCCAGACTCTACCTACACCATCCGAGACATCACCTTCCTACTGAAACAACCCAATTCTGGTGAAAGGTAAATGGTCACCATTCATCTTACCGAGATGGATCACAGCAAAACTATTTTCTTTGCTCTGGTCCTTCCCAAAGTTTCCTATTCACTCACTGAACTACTGTTGATATCAAAGTCCTCAAGCAGAAAAGAAAAACAATCAAAAAGCACTCACAGTACCTACTCAAAATTGCCCACCTATAAAACATACCTTCCCTTCCCTCCTTGAAGAGAATCATACTTAAGAAACATACATGGATTTACACGTTTCTGCTAGCTTTGACACACATCTTCAGGATTTGTTGACCTGGTGACAAAAGACACTCTGCTAGCATGGGCTGGAGAAAAGCTCCTAGCTGTAATTCCACACAGGCGAGGAGCCCTTCCTGCTCATGCCTGCTTCCCTTCTCTCTTCAAAGAGAAGCACACACTTCTATACTATCGGCCATGCTCATGTTGCATACACAGGCTGCTCTGAGTACCCAAGCATTATACAATGATCCAGCCCTTCTACAGACGAGGTGCCTCCAACAGGTCAACAGGCTGAGGACCCCATCTCATAGTGACAAAATGATGCAGGCAGCAACAGGGCGTGAATATTCATATACTGCTATATCTGTTCATGTATCATCAGTGAGCATCGGTGCTACTTCAGGTGGCTGGCATGAAGGCTGCCTTCCTCATTAAGTGTTTCGTGGTGAGTAAGCAGTTCTGAGGCAGATCCGTAATCGCTGCAGATGCTATTTGCCTGTCTTCACCGTGTCTACACAAGTGAACATATGGCCTTCTAGCACAAGGCCAGCTTATACAGTCACTAATTAGATACAATTTCAGCGTGTTCAATGCATCCGATACAAAAATCTGCCCTCTGGCTGGAATGCTCTTGTGCTGTAGAAACTTTCTCTCTTTGTGAATTGTCTCATATGATAAGGAAGAGTTAATTCCTTTGCCTGGGACCAGATAAATTTCTGTTTATTGCAGGCAGGCGTAGCAGCATAAACACACCTGAACCTCCCAGTGGGCTTCTTCTCATTCTCTGGTGAGCAAGTTCTCTCACTACAAGCAGGAGATGGGTGCTCCCCTCTCTCCCTCCAGCATGCAATACCCAAGATATATCCTCCACAAGCATCATCACAGCCCAGCAAGGCATTACAATGCCAGCAATTCAGTTATGCTGCCAGGCTCAGAGTGCTAGTCACCAAATCCAAGGAAAGCTCATGGAAGTAATCATCTCACATGTGGACATAACTCATGCCTCTATATGCCAAAGTGGACTTGGTGAATTGTTGGAGTTGGCTTATTTTTAAATGAATAATCAGAAAGAAGATTAACTAAGGCTGGAGATTCAGAAAAGTCAGTATGCAAAAACATTTTGGTAAAGGAAGGTAAAATTTTCTGCGGAATTTGTCTCACTACTTCGTTTCCTCACACAGCAGCACTAAACAGCATAAGGCACATACACAGCCCCAGACTGAGCTGCTACTCAGAACTAACCAGAGCACATGAGAACCTCACTGGGGTTTCCTCATCAACCCACATGTGAAGGAGGACTTAAAGTAACACTCCCTTCATCCCTCAGTATCATGAGGAAGTTAGCAATATGGCACCATTTCCAGAAAAGCATTGCAAATTCATGGAGCTTGTGAGAATTTCCTAAAATCAGATGAGGTGCAAACTGCCAGTTTATAAGGAGAAAGACCTGACCTACAGGCACAGCCTGGAGTCAGTGGGGGAGAAGACCTTCCCTGTGAAATGTGAGGAGTTTTCAGAAAAGCAAAGCAGTTATTTTACCCAAGGGAGTGAGGATTTAACAGCAACAATGAAAAAAGGCATTTGAGTGATAGCATCCAATTCAATTACTCTTCTTTGATGATACTGAACTGTTCCTGAATTCCTCTAAAAGAACTTTTTAACTTCTCTTAGTAGCTCTTGATTAGACACCAGTTAGAGAACAAAAAGATCCCCAACAACAGTGTCTGTTCAAAACTCAGTGATGGGTAGAGGTGCTTTTCTGTGGAAACAGATGGGCAATAGATCTTTCCTTTAGAAGCTAGCTGGTTCACTGGTTTCCCCTTGAACCCTGTAATGTTTGCATATGCTTATTTTTAGCTGAGCAAATAAACTTACTTGAAAGTGCATTGAACGCCTCTTTCATGTGAACTCTGTCAGCTTTACTGAATTGTTTTGCTAGAGATACAAGTCTCTCACAGAACTGAGTAGCCGAATTACATACATCTACCAATTATTATGAGGGGAAACTAATTCTAACTTCTTTGCTGCATTTCATTGGAATGGATTCTTTTTTAAGGCTGACTTCCAGCAGATTCTCAGCGTTAGCAGAAAAGTTGTATTTTAAACACCTATGGTATATGAATAATGCTGTGCTTATGCAGTATATTCATCCTTTCTCACTTCCTGATTTCCAATTGATTAGTAGTTACTTAGTAGTCACTATTTTAATATAATTCTTCACTATTAACTTCTGAAATTGAGAGTAATCGCTGCCAGCTGATCGCTGTTGACAAATACAGGTATTTTCCTCATGCCTCTCTCCAGATGAGATGCCTTCAAGCAGGAACAAGGCAGCAACAAGGTAGAACAAGGCAGTGCTCTACATACAATCTAGCATTCCTCATTATTTATTTTAACATCCATAGACTGTACCTAGATCTCTGCAAACTGAAGAGGTCAAGTTTTGACATCTTTGGCAGCTCTATCCTTTTCTCAAAATGAAGTTGCAAAGAGTGATGAC
Source organism: Pterocles gutturalis (assembly GCF_000699245.1). Taxonomy (NCBI): domain Eukaryota; kingdom Metazoa; phylum Chordata; class Aves; order Pterocliformes; family Pteroclidae; genus Pterocles; species Pterocles gutturalis. Next base: position 69,996 of record NW_010100207.1, read on the forward strand.
AAAGAGCTGGTAATAAAGAATCACTGAACATGGTTGATATTCACATCGATATTCACATGCAAGGTTCTAGAGAAAGATTTGGCACCTGGATATCTCAGTCTGCCCTAATAGGCTAGAGACAAATCACTTAACTGGCCCAGCACCTAGTGATAAACTGCTGTAGTAGGTCAGAGTGTGACAGCACAGGTAGGAGGACAAGACTGACGGCAACATCAGAAGATAACTCTCATTGGCATTTAATTGGAGGTAATACATACCACATAGAGACTTGCCAAGCTAGACAGAATCTAGTACTCCCAAAACCTACAGGATGTATGCTTAAATAGTACAGCAGAGTAGTGAAGAAAATTAAGAGAAGAGATTTGGAGTATGAGAAATTTCAGCTTCCCTCTCAACATTTGCATGGTCTACATTTTGCATCTCAAATCCCATGCACCTGCAACAAGAGAAGCATAGCCCCTAGGAGAACAGGACAGCTAAGTCAGCATGAGGTCAGCACCCATTTGGGTGAAAAGGATGACGACATTCAGCTCTGACACCTGTGAAAGGGCACTGGCCTCAAACTGGCACAGTCTAAGCAAAGGGAAGAAAGGCTTGCTGGACAACAGCAATAAAAAAGCAGACATTTCCCATCTCTAAACTTGGTGAGTTCAGCAGTAGTCACTCTCAAGCAGCAATGCATACAGCTTCAAACAAGTCAGAAGTGTCAAGAGAAAATATTACATGCTTTAGTAAGCTGCCTCCAAAAATTTCCTGAGGTGTCGAGCTTAACTGCACATAAAAGCCTACAAGATCTAGTTTTGCCCTTTCTTCTCTACAGTGCACCAATCTGGATTTTTGTTCTCTATTTTCTTTAGTTTCCTCTGATGCCCAAACAAATGCTCTGCTAGAACAGATTATAATGTGCACCATCCATTCCCGCGGTGAAAAGACTATGAAGCAAGCCCACATTTCCTTCCACTGCCAAAACCACTTAGACATTTTGGCAACATAGGACACATTCTTTATGTTAACTGGCAGCTACTGTCTGACAGCTGTTCAGCAGCCTTTCTGAAAAAAACCTGATGGCCTCACTCCAGTTCCTGACAGACTTATTCCAGATCACAAAACCTCCAGATTATTACAGCCCACAAGACTTCACCTAGCAAGTCCTGCATCATGCCACTGTCTTGTACCTTTGCTACAAATCTATACCATTTATTCCGGAAAAAGACAGCTAATCTGATGTCTTTAATGACTTGGCCAGATGGGGAACCTACCAAATGTATGCCTTTGTTCTTTCATAAATGAATCATCAGCGTTATAAAGTGTATTACTTATTAGTAGCATGCATGTTATGTTCCAGCTTCCAGATGTTGAATCTTGTTATGCCACTGCCTCATGAATCAGATCTCTGTCCCTTTCCAGAAGCATTCTTCCACACAGATACTGACCTGGCAACATCTTAACCTCTTGGATCAAAGCAAAAGCTCACTCCTTCACAGCTTTTCTAAACTTAGTGTTCTCCCTGCAACTCTTGTGAATCAAACTCTTTCACGCAGTACTGAACCTTCAGCACTCCTGTAACCAGGGATCAGCTGCATTTCTTTATTGAGTACACTACACTGAGAGCTCATGTTTTGTTATCCATCACAAACCGTATGGGCCTCTCAAACCGCAGCTCTTCCCCTTCTTGGACTGTGACCTACATTTGGTTTCTAGATACAATCTCTTTTTCAACTGTTTCAATACTCTATCTTCATCAATATTCTACCTTCATCACCTATGGCTGCTTCAATTAATTACAAGAAATTAACCTTCTCCCCCATCCATGCCCCTTCCTCCCACCCCAAATCTACTTGAAGCCCACTATTTTTTATGAAACCATTTTATGTCACATCTAATTTACTCACAATAACATTTATTTACAGTTTAAATGGTGCTACCAAGACTTTCTTATGCATGGGGTTTTTTTTATTTGTTAATAAGAATGTAACAGTCACCCTTAATTAGACTTGGACTATGCAGCCCAGGTACTCCAGGGACAGCTAACATTAAGTGAACTACTTTTCCACTTCTGGGGGGACGAGAGGAAGAAAATCCATGTATTGATTTTTGAGTCACAGTTACAAAGATTTTAATCTCAGCTCAGCAGTGTGACGGTTTTAAATGGCTTCTGCAACTTCGCACAGTACAGAAGATACATCTCAACACTACTTGGCTGAGTTCTTCCCAGAAAAAAAAAAACAAACGTTTCTTCAAAAGTATCTCAAAACAAGAGACTTCATCTTTTGAAGAACATCACCTAGTACTCTTCCTCAAGTCACCTGCCATTTTAAAAAATAAGTGTAAGGACACCAATATGCAGACTGTAACACGAAACCAAATTCTTACCTACTCCTTCCAGCCTGGACCATACACCTAAATTTAGAATTTCTTTGACATTGATGGCCCAGAATTTCTATGGAGCTGCAACAGTATAGCACTGACACGTCCATGTTAAAAACTAGGATATCAGAATTAATTAATTACTTCAGAAAAGCAAGAAAGGAAACATCTAGAATAGAGAGCACAACATTTTCTGGAAGCCACATTTATTTTCTGTCAAAACACTTAAAGTTAGTTAATGCCAAGGAATTTTCCCTTTCTGACCTGTTGGGTTGGGAAGCATCTACAACACTATGTCTTTTTGCTCATCTTGAATCTCTCTGGCAACAGGCAATCAATATCCTCTCCAACAACCATAAAGTAAATCAAAAGGCTTAGAGAGGATTAGAACTGGATATCCCTACTACTTTATGTGTTTAGTTTAAGCCATGTGAAAATTTAACATCTAAACATGTTTTGAAACAAGTACTTACTTGGAAAAAGTCCTGGAGTTTGGCTGTGAGGAGACAGGTGTTTAAAATCGCTGCTATTTGTTTTTCTCAGCATTCATGGACTATGTGAAGTGCTATGACACTGGATTCTTCTAAACTGGTCCTGGCAAAGGGTCTACACCAGGGAAAGTAAAACTAAACAGTACTTTAAACTTACTGGTTTTGTTCACCAACACATTTTTACGCACATAAGGAAAATCGATCCTGGGCACGCCTCTTCACACCTACTTAAAACATGACAATCTTCAGACAGTTGCCAAGGAGTAACGTACACACACTCCCCCCCTACTCCATTTACGAAAAGGATGATATCCTGAAGGTGCAGCAGTTTGCTGCACTGGACTCCTGACCTCTAGATGCTCACCAGCTGCTTGCTGCACTAGACTTTTGACCTCTACCAAGACCACACCCTCACCACTTCTCTGCAGTTGTCAACAATCATGCAGAAAATACCATCATATAACAGAAGGACAAGCTCATGCAATACCACACACATTGCACATACAATGAAAGGTCATTTCACAGAATCATAGACTAATTTAGGTTGAGAAGGACCCCTGGCGGTTTCTAGCCCAACCCCCTGGCCAAAGCAGGGTCTGTTACAGCAGATTGCTCATGGCCTTGTCCAATTCCATTTTGAGTGTCCACAGCCTCTCTGGGCAACCTCCCTCACAGGGAAAAAAAAATATTCCCTTGGATCTCATCAGAAATTCCCATGGTCCAGCTTGAGGATGTGGTTTCTCATCCTAACACTATGAACCTTCAAGGTGATCATGGCTTCTTCTCCAAATCATGAAATACTATCCACACCATGGGACAAAGAAAAAAAAAAAAAAAAAAAAAAGAACATAGTTGCTTTTCCTTCTGCATTTAAAACATTTTAGCCAAATACGAAACTGATGGTGTCCTCAAAGTATTTTGCAATCACACAATTTTTATGGAAGAGCTGAAAATATTTGTAAAAAAAAATGCACTTTGAGAGGATGCTCCTGAAAGAGCCCTGTTAAAGACCTTATTCTGTGCATTCACAGATTTCAAAAGAAAACTGACTACTCAGTATTAAAGAAAAAACAGAGAAGAGGGAGAAAAATTTCCTTTGTTAGTGCCAAAATCTTCAATGCATTAAAAAAAAAAAAAAAAAAAAGAAATCACATCCTGTAGTTCTAAAAGCCGCTACAAGAATCAACACGGTATTTTTTCTTCCAGGAAGAAGAAAGTGAGTTTCTCATCAGGCGATCACGGATAAAACAATTCATCCACATTGTGATTAAATGAAACTTTTAAGATGTACTCAAAAGCTACATTCATTCCTTTAAGGAAGAATGACCTCCCTTCATAATGAACTCTGAGGCTGGCAGCCAGCTTACAGCGGTTTTATAATGACCAGTTTTGGCTTCAGAGTAGCTGGTAGCTTCATTTGGCATGTAGCATAGCAAATTTGGGGGCCTGCTGAGACATTGAAGAACCAAACTCAAAAGCCTGCAACTGGGGCTGGAAAATATTATTTTTGTATTTAAGTAATATACTATAAACCTCAAAATTAGCTTTTAATTTTGTATCTTCAGATAAACACTAGAACTGGATTACTGCAGGCAATCTTAAATGCTATAGTTTTAAGTAAGTGTGACATTAGAAGAAAGCTCCTTACAGACGAAGGACATGAGTTGGATCAAGTGGTGGACAACACTCCTGAATCCGGTTTGCCTACTAAAATCCTAATCCATGTAAGAGCCAAAAGACATCCTACCTGTGTTATCTGTGAAGGAAAGCTGAGGAAAAGCTACGGTGATGGCCAACAGGACCAAAGGGTTGTGCAGAACAGACCCCTATGCAAGGCGCACAGCAGGGTCCCTCCTCACCCTACCACTGAGCACCTCTACTCCCAGCACTGCCTCGCTGCTGGTTAAAAACAGAAATTGAACAATTAAAGATGTGTAGCTGCTGTATATGGCTAACAGCTGAGGTTGGTCTATCCTGGCCTAGACAAAGCAGCGGGACAACTTTTAGGTACCTGGCTGGATTTCAGCACTTTGAGCTAGGCAGTGAGGTTCTGCAGAAGATGGCTGTTGTCTACAGACTGGCAGCCAGGCTAAGACCCAGAGGCATGCTTACACCGCGTTACAACCTTGGCTCTACGCTTTTTTCGAGGACTTCTGCACAATCCAGGCACAGAAAACGCTAGCTGAGGAAAACTTCTTGAGTGTCTCTCTTCCAAAGCCTGCCGACCACATGAAAATAAAGCAATGATGAGGGTGACAGCAGTAGGAGTCACTATGTACACAGCAAGAACACACACATGCATGCAAGAGCATGGTCCGTGCCTGGAGCTCCCTCCTCCTCACCGACATTTTAGAAGAACACAGTGGCCATCAGTGCACGATGCCAGGTATCCAATCTCAGAAACCCACATTCATAGGAGACATGTAAACTCTCTTCTGTATCCCTCCTTGCCTTTGATACAACACAGCTCAGGACTAGGAGAAGGGACTGAGCTTGCCCAGAGCTCTGCATTTAAACAGAAGAAAACTCCATTGGCTCCCCTGCACAACAATGGGGTTCCACAAGTTTTCCAAATTTAATTGGGAAGGGATTTTCACATTTGTAAATTCAGCCTTAGGTACCTGAAGCCTCTTCTAGTGTAGGGTTTAGCCTGAAGTTACTGTACCTTAAATAATACTGCCCCTGCTGCTAAAGCACCATTCTTTTTTTTCAGATTCAATGCATCAGACACATTATTACTACATTAAATCAAAATAGAACATACAGAGCTCAGATATGTGTCTGCAAATACAATTAAATGTTAAGAGTCCAATAACTAGAAGTGGTTTTCCTATAGATGGATGCACAATTGGCAAAGCTGGGAAAGCAGTTTGCTAGTGAAAGATCTCTCTGAACCAAACCTCTATTCCTTTTGGGTCAACATCAAACCAACAATCCTCTTCGAGAGACCCTACTAAAAGGATACACCCATTTAATCTTAATTATCAAGAGAGCATTCCATTAGTTAAAAAACCCTCAAAACCAAAAAAGCTTTTTTTCTATTCTAATACTGAATGTTTATTTTTTGCAGGACTCCTGGCTCGAACAATGTTATCAAGCAAGGAACATAACAGGAGTAAACTAGGAGGGGGGACGACTGGAAGAATTCAGAATTCACACTGACCCGTAGAGTTTTCACCCATATTTCTCCAGCACACATTATTGTCAGAGGTGCAGTGGTAGCACAGGAAAGCATGGCCAAACTAGATTCTCTCTAGCTAGCGTAGTTATTAACCACAAGCCAAGTCACAAGGAAAGAGATGCAAGAACAAGCTGTACGAATTCAAGTACAAGGGCATTTCATCTGAAATGAAGGGTGAAACACCACAATTTTCACTGCAGCCCCCATGAAATTGAATCGGCTTTGATGAATCTGACTTGATGCCCCTCAGCCTTGCCTTCATTTTCTCTACAACCATATCCAGCAACAGGGATTGCCACAGCCCTTCAGGCATGCCATCCTTCCCTCCACTGGCCTGTATCTCCATCTGTGTTACCACTCTCTGTAGCATAGTAACAGAAGCAAAACATAAGCCATTTTCTTCCCTCTGTAATTTAGATCTACTTTCAGGCTGCAGCAGCAAGTGCATGTTAAACATATAAGCACTGTAAAAGCCCTAAGACTTAGGCACGATGAACTCAAGGGAAGAATATGATTCTGCGCTAGCACAAAGTATGGTATGCAATTACAACAACTACAAATATTTTATGCGGAAGATTTATTGGCAAACCTCCACAGGGTAGAGTAATCCCTAGCACAATTTCCTGTTCTCTTATTAAAGGAAGATAACCTGTTGGCAATTGTTTTTACAGGAATACAGTAACTGCTCACGATAAAGAGCTTAATTAGAGAAAGATAAAGTACTTAATTGAAGAAAACGACAGCAAAATACATTCTGTATAATTCTCATTTTTTGCAACTATTGATAAAATGGAAAAAAAGTTTTATAATTTAAAAGCACACAAGAAAATATTTCACAAAGCATAGGACAGGGATTGCAAAAACACTTTCCAGCCAGCTGCAGATAGCTGGACAACAGCGTACACATATTTGACTTTCCCTTGGGTTGTCTGTGGCTTTCTTGTTGGAAATGGAAGTAACTGTGATATACACAGACTTCTAATGAACTGTTGTAACGGAGTCCTTTGTTACCGTGTGACTGGGACACTGCATGACCGCGTGCTTCCCTTTACTCGGAAAAGAAGCCCGAGGAATTTTAATCAAACACAAATGCAACACAACATACAGCCCGGCCAAAACAATCTCAGACATCTTGTCTCAGACAAACGCCATCCTCAAGGGTTAGCAGTTTCTAGCCTTGATCACAGAACCCCCAATCCCCACAACATGCCATAAACTGAGAGGCATACAAATATGAGGACTACGAAGCATGAAGACAAGGATAGGCAACAACTGCTCCATGCCTGTAGGTGCTCAGAGTTGCCACAGCAACACAAGATGAGCTGGAGGAGGCAGTAAGCAGCAAGGAGAGATCTGGGACTGCATTGCTCACACCCTCTCATCCTGCAGCTCATATGCAGTCCTAAGTGTTGGCAGTTCTGAGACACCTCAACTGCAGAGGAAAGACCACCAGGAAATACGCAAACCAAATAAATATCCACCAAATATTAAGTGGACTTTACACTAGCTTGACTTCCGCAAATACCAGCTCCTGGATCAATTTCTAGACACTTCTACCCACTGAAAGCAAAGCACAGGCTTAAGAAACAAGGCTCTAAGCAGCACACCTCAGCTAGCAGTTAAGTGTGGATCCCAGCTCCGTGTCGAGTGAAGCTCTTCCTTCCAAACCATACCAGTTTGCATATTGGTGCCCTCAGGAGCACGCTTGCACAGAGGACTCTGGAGAGGGAAACGCTGCATCCAAGAGACATCCTAAGCTCTCCCTCAACAAGGAAGACCAAGATGCTTTGAACATCAACGTCTATCAGGCAACCAGCAAAGAGACAGAATATAAAAAAATCACTGCTCACCATGTTCTAGTCTCCCCCTTAATTAAATGTAGGCAGCACACACTAACGAACCACTTCGGGCTCAATTCCTTTTCAGGTAGCAGCAACTGCTGCTTCAGGGTAGCAAAACAGAGTAAAGCTAATCCATGTTTGGATGCAGAAGCTCTAGGATTAAACAAAAAGAAGCAAAGGAACCACATTGTTCATTGGGCTATAGAGAAAGTTTTAAGAAAAATTCCCTTCAAAATAAGAAAGTCAGGAACAGCAAAAGATTAACTCATCCCAGAACATGAGATGAAATCTGTTAAGAGCTCCCCACAACCAATGACCACCTGCAGGGCTGGCAAAGAAAGTGAAACCAGCCTGAAATGGGAAAGCACCAAATTTCAGGGAAGTCAAGTCAAAATTACCCAGCTGAGATCTGGTTTTCATTATTTAGATCCTGAATTGGCAAATTACGAAAGTACAAGAAGAGACCTTAGATGCTTCGGACACTTAGGTCAGGCATGCACATAGGCCTCATCAGCACTGTAATTTTTGTGGTAATTTATGCAATACTTAGTCAAAATTAGAAATTCCACCACATTCACTATGTATCACTTATCTGGTGGACTGGAAAATTAATCTTAGGCACACCTAGAGGTAACAGAAGATGCAGGCAAATGTCCCTTCCTGGGTCCCACTAAGAAGAGGTGCCTGCCTTGAAGTGCTCGTCAGCCCACATCTGAGCAGAAGGTGTACTGATCCCCCAGGTCTGCCACTGCAAACCCTGAGGGACCCACCAGCTCAGCCGAGCAGTGAGCAGAGAGTAACAAACATCCGGGTGCCGGTATGTGGCTTGTGTGCAGGATCCACATCTGTCTCTGCCCAAAGGGAATAAGCATTTCATGGAAGCATTCTCTCCAGATGTGAAACTAGTTTCAAAAGCCAAAGACAACCCGGATATGTATCTCTTTGCTTGGCCTGGCCTCAGAGACTAATGTGAGACACTCATGGCAAACCTGGGCTCATGCCAGCAGCAATTTGAACATGGAGCTTTTTCCTCCTTTCCACAGCAACCAGCTTGAGAGGTTTACACTCATGATCCTAAGCATGTATGGATATGAAAAAGGAATGAGGTGACCAACCTTTAGGACAGTTATGGAAGCTGGTGGAAAGAACTGGCATCTCACCCATCCTCCTACACAGAGTCACCAGGTCTGCGAGAAAACAAACTGATAATCTAAGGCAACATGCAAACCCTGAGACAACATGTATTTTGAGCACACATACAGAAACAACACTTTCAAAGGACCAAATCCAAGCCCAGGTAAGTTCTGTAAGGCTCGTAAAAGCTAATTTTGCACACCTGTGACCAATTTCAAGCTCTAGGAAGATTTCAATCTATAACAAATAGAAGAAATCCTGCTCATCTCTGCATGAAGTTTATCAGTAAAGGCAGGCAGTCATATAAAGGACAATATCACATATGTGTCCAGCTAATTTTCATTCAGCTGCTTTCTTCTAACTAAATACATCTGTGTTCATTGGAAACCATCCAGGAAACAGGTCACAGACAAGCACTGTTACTAGAAACCACAAGAGCAAGAAACTTCTAAAACACAAACATTTTAAGCCTTTGTTATAGCATGTGTGTATGCACCTGTACACATATATGGATAAATTATTTGTTTAGGGACTAATCCGAAGTGGTAAATAGTATCTACACAGCACTCAGCTGGACTGAGCACTTTCCAGTCCCCCTCTTTTCCTCCCCTCCAGCTGAGAATCTGTTCAGAGCAATTCACTAAGAAGGATCCCAGTTGAAAAAGCTCTGTCCTCTTTGCAGTGTATCCTTAAGTGCTACCCTTGAATCACACTTGCTACAACACTTTGCCAGCTCAGAGGCATACCAGCCAGCACAGGACAGCAACATCCTCAGCCTGTATGTGGCACTTTGTACATCAGCGGGACAACACATGTCCCAAATATGAAAAGACAGTAATGTAGAAATTACTTGCACCATCTCCTACACACCTGAAGAATTTGCAAGTTGGGCTCCTGTGAATGTACCTCCACTGACAGGAACTTTGAAATAAAGCAACAGGAGGTGGCAGAGACAGTTTCACAAGACCCCGCTTGCCTAATTGGAAACAGAAGCATATTTTTCTTAGCAACTGACATCTCTTGAGACTCACTGCTTTCTGAACTACAAAGCATGTGTGCAGGGAAATACAAGGTCTGTCACATGACCTTCATGTCTTTCATAATCATTTTGGGGAAACAAATGCATCAGCCCTTGGCACATCAGGTGTCCTTTTTCTGAGTAAAATGTGATGTCTGTTTTGTTTTCTTTTAACAACTGAAAATTACCATCTTTCCAAGCAACTGGTGGCATAACCATTTTTTTCAGCATTCTTGTCGCTTGTATCTTAAGTCTCTACAGAGGTAAAGCAATGGCACGTAAGTCTATGGAAGTATTAAATCCATTGCTATCCCAAACACGGACCAGTTGAATTCATTTATACTTGCACTGAGCCTGGCTCTCCTTCTCAAAAACATTAAACCAGCATTTTAAATAAATATTAATTCCCATAATTTACACTGTGCTATTTGTCACAAGCACTGCCAGATTTCTTTTTGAAACACTACCCTGGAAACTGCAAGTGTCTGAATGAAGTATTTTATTTGCACACAGTCTAGTCTTAGATTAAAACTTAATAGCCATACTCCTCCATCATTGATGCACTGTGTGCTGAGGCAAAGCCCATCATAAAATGGCCCACACTTCAGGCAAAGGGTGAATAAAATAGCCACAAATGTAAATGATGTTCCAACTGTGCAATTTAAGATGGGTTGTTTATGATCCTTCACTGAAGAAATAGGGCATGGTTTTAAATACTGAAAAAAACAAGAGAGATCTGCTTAAGAAACATATTTTCCTTATTTTAAAGTCAGCTTTTAAACATCTGCATCTGATAAACATTTTATTTCCATGATACAGCATACAAAACACTGATGACAGATACAATTGTGATTTTAATTCACTTCAAGGCTTTAAAATATAGCCCTATTTTGATAACAATATGTAGTCATGTTTCTTAGGAAGATCTTTAGCAATGCTAAGGGAGAATTTCTGTAGTTCTAAAGCAAGTGTTGAAGCTCTTCAAAGCAGGTAAAATGTGTAATACACTCATCTGTTCATCTTTACATCAGCAAATAATATTCTTCAGTAGGCTACCATCCAACTTAACCATCATGCACCCTTTGTTTAATCCTCTAGGGGACAAAACTCTTGAACTCCTTGATGCCTGTGTCAAACTTTTCACTTTGGCCACCATGATCTAGTGCCCTCATCACTGTAATTCCACTCTTCTAGAGCAGACAGCAAGTACAGCTGCAGTCCTGCTGGTCCTCCGACTTACTCCAGGGGAGGCTGGGACTCCCACAGAGAGTGGGTCAGAGAAACCTCCACCTCAGAGACTCTCAGCATCACTTCAGAAGACCAAAGCACCGAGGAAGCAGATGAGTAGTGGGAACGTGCACTGACAAGGTTGAGAAGTTGGGCTGCTAAGAGATCACTGTTATTTGCACTTGCTCTTGTCCCCACCATTCATTGCCAGTGCCCCCCAAACCAACTGATGCTGCATTAATAGCACAGCCATAGTCAGCACTAGTGCGGCTGCTGGGTCAAGAGTTAAACTTGCTCATAGGCAAAGAGGGGTGTGAAAGGCCTCTACATCCAAGTGAGGTCTGCATGCGCACATCTACGAGGACCAAAACACTGTAGCATGCCTGTACTGGACATCTGCTTGTTGAAACAGTAAAGAAGACATGTCACTGTTCAGCCATTTGTTCACCAAGTTAAGAGAGGAGGAGGTGAGCTATCTTCACTTTCCTTACATTAACTTAGCACTTCTATAATGCAGCAAGTCAATACAGGACACAGCACATTACCATGTGCAAATGTGGCTCACACTGTTGAGTAATACCACTATTTTAAACCTTCTGCTGCTAAGCAACACTGACAGTATGGTTAGAACATTTTGGAAATACCGAATGCTTCAGTTCTTCCCCCCACACACACGTACAAAAGCTGCTCCCGCACTGTACATCCATCCAGAAGCTATTCAAAGATGGGGCGTTGGTTTTTATCGGGCTGGTTCTCCATAGTACAGCAAGGACACTGGTCAGTATTTGTGCAGAAGCAGCCCTTAAGAGATGCACAAACCTGGCCCCTTGATTTGTCGTTAGGCATCCCAAAGGATACCTTTCTGTTCACAGAAAGGCTCAGCAGTCAGCTGCTGCTGTCAGACACTCACGGCTAACAAACAACAAAAATGTTCAGTTCCCTTAATTCAAGAACAACATGCCCTTGGATCACCTCCAAATATCATGCTTACCTGAACTGTTGAAAACAGGGCAGTTCCTGTCCCCTTTTTTAAGAGCCAGAAGGCTACTTCTGATCAGCACGACAACCCAAAGAGTAATTGCTGACTCCTAACGATAAAAATTTCCAATTCTTGCAGAGCAACAGGGACAGAAGAGAGCATGGGGAAAGTACAACATTGCATGTCTCCTAAAGGCAGCCAAGATCTGTGAAGACTTTGATGCAAACTGCACTTCCTACATTGAGGAACATTTATTTTAAACCTTTCTATTCACCTACACTTCAGAAGGAGAAAGCATGAAACTGAGCTTGGAGGGCTCTCGCCCAGGCGCTGCTGGCAGTCAGTCACCGTAAGCTGGTCTCACCACGTGAAGGGCTTCTGCACTCCTCTCTTTACTAAGCAACTGGTGCAAAATGGCATGGGGCCCATTAACTTGGTTTCCTCTTGGCTGGACTGTTTCACAAGGTCTGTCTGTGTTTCCTCAGGCAGAAGCATACCTCTGAGATATGCCTGACAAGAAACGTTGCCCAATTTTGACAGAACATACTTCAAACTTTTCAAAAGCTTACTCCTCTCATTGTTATTCTAATTTACTCAAGAGTACTTAATTTTGCCACAGACATCAGTGAGGTTACAAATATTCATGTCTCTCTAAATATTAGTTCTATGGCATCTTTCACTTCACAGTATATTTGCCCGTCTATTAACTTACATGGATGACTTCATTGCTAATCATTTCTACTAACACCCATTTAGACATTTGTGACTTCAATACTGAAGATGTAGGTGGCTGGACTTGTTTTTCTTCCTCCTCCCTCCTGCAATCTAAAATTAAAATTATGTGACCAGGACAGTATGCTTCACGCATCCTATACTACTTTGACAGATAGCACAGGTCTAGACCCAATTTCCACCCAAAAAGCGAAATCACCGAAGAATGGCAAGGCAAAGCTTAAGTAGGCACACTACAGCCTCCTGGAAAGAAAGTGACATAAGATAGATGCAGAACCCAAATTTGAGTATCATAAAGGTACTGTGAAGTAAGAAGCTTTTAAAAAAACTGTTTATCCTCCAGTTGACTGATTTTTACTGGAACAGACCCTAATTTGGTAACACAAGAACTATATTGCGCTATGATCATGCCGTAACTGAAAAAGGTCTTCCTAACCACAGAAAATGCATTTAAGATAATGTCTCTTTGGACCATTCTCTGCTTATTCCAAAATAAGGTCCAGCAGCCCACTCTCCATAATTAACAGAGCCTGGTAATCCTAACCCCATCACATACATCTCCCTGATCTGCAACACGACTATCTTGGTGATCAACTGCTGTGGAAGCCAACACGGTTTGAGCACAGTGGCCTTCAGCCTGCAGTATTTAAAAGCCCTTGTCAGCTATCGAAAAGCAACTCTCTCCTCTCTTTTCATCACGACACACTGCAAAACAAGAGACTACAGCATGACTAATGAATCCCTGAATTCCCAGCTGCTAACACAAGTCAGTCAGTGTTTTACCCGCTCATCCCCAACTACTTAGTGCTCCCAAACTTTTGCTGAGCCCTGCACCTGATCCGCCTCAAAATGGGGTGGCTGAGAACCGCAGCACATGCCACACAACCACAATCTTCCTGTCAGGGCACTGGACACCTCTCACTTGCTTATGCTGTTAGACAAAAGGGTATTTTTGATAGCTTTCTCTTCTTTTGTTCTATCATCAAGTTTCATTTGCTGTAAATCCCAGGAAGACCACAAAAAGAGTTCATTTTCATTTCCATGTCCCGTCTCAAAGTTTACTTTCACAACTGGAGTATGAGACAGGCACAGACCATTATCTAGTGTGCAATTTAATTATTTGCTTGCAAATTTTCTGTCCTCATTAGAAGTCTCTTCTTACATTAAAACCTTCAATGCAAAAAAAAAAAAAAAAAGAAAGAAAAAAGCTTTTTTCTAGAGCATTTCCTGACTAATTTAAGGCAGGATGAAAACCTGAGCAATTAATTTAGACATGCTTAAAACAATGTACCTTCAAGGTCCTAACTAATGAAAAGGGAAGACACAGTGGAAGGGAGGGAGCTTACCCTCCTCTGTTTCAGTTGCCACTCAATGACCCGATCTGCGAGTCCAGTAAGTAACGATGATCCTCCATCTCCTCAGTCTACCAACAGTGGGTCCCACCAAATCTGAAATCAAACACTGCTACAATTTTGCTGACAAGTAAAACTTAGAGCACAGGTGCTCTATAAGGGTGGAGTAAAAATCAACTAAAGGTAGCATTGGAGGGGGAATCCACAGCCATTTTGATGCAAGTTTCCTCCATCTGGTGAAAAGCAAAAATGCAACCGACCTGCTGAGGGTACTTGCAGCTCTGCTGCGTGAGGGTATCCTTATTCTCTTGAGAAGCAACCATATGTTGTAAGCCATCATGATCAGCAGAAGTATTACTGCATTAGTACCTACAAGGCTCAATTAGGGAGAAGGCTCCTGCTGTGCTAGGCATGTCAGAAACGAAGAAAGCAGACTGCTGTAATCCTAGACTGAATTCTCCGCTATACAGACAAGTTGCAGGTGCTGAACAAAAGAAGCAGATGGGAGGGAATATCCCTCTACTAAAAGGATAAAGCAACAGTGAAAATCAGGGAACATTTTATCAAAATCTGAGACTCCAACCACATGTTTGAGATCACGGCCAGACTGATACTACCAAGGTAGGCACACTCTAGAAAGGGATGTTTGGCTAAGCGTCACTTTTGCAGACATGGAGCTCTTTCTGCATGCATATGGCAGCACCACAAAGAAACAGAGTATGTGCAAAAAAAAAAAAAAAAAAAAAAGGCATAATGAAAGTCAACAGAGTTGTTTGAGCAAGAACTCATATCCAGGCCAAGCTGGTGTCAGAATACCTTCTTTGTTCACACATACAAAAAAGGAAAAATGTTTTAATCAATTTTTGTGCTTTTGGGAACATACTTGGTAACAATCCAGCAGCAGGTCAGCTCAGAGCAGGCAAAAGTTGGCCCTGTACCAGCATATATCATTACCAAATCCCACTAGTGTATGCATAGGATACTGCAGTTAGGAAAGGGGCTGGTTGTTTCCTCTCATCACTTCTTGTTCACAAGGATGCAAAGGTCAAATATGGCTTAAATAAGTAGCGACTGCTCAATGTTATCAGAGAAAAAGTCAATGGGAACACACTAGTCATACTGTCAAGAACCCGCAATTAATGGGGGGAAAGACAATGACAGTCATTCATTTTTTAAAATGACGTGTTGCAGCAAGACTTTTGGCCAGTGCTTTCCTCAACAGAAATCAGCAAATATGATCATATGCCCACCCTCCCTGCTTCTTTCACTTAATTTTCCAAACAGAACAAACAACAAATGTTATGTAGCATCACGCATCCTCTACTCCTCCAAAAACTCTTCCAAGAGCACCTGGTTATAGAGAATGATGCCTGGCCTCTCAATTTCTGATGCATCATAACCAAAGCTGTCATGGAAAAATAAAATATTCTTCCTATGGAACTGGGAACAATTTGTTTCCATGGCAGCAAGGACAGTGATGAGCAGCTCTGGCAAACAGCTTGAGAATTATTAGGAGCACAACATGGATCAGATGATTTACATACAACATAAATAGTGTAGGAGGTGACAAGAGCAAGCAATAACCTTTGAAGTAAGAGAATGATAGAGCCAATCATCAGATCTAGACTTCTGTCTTTCCCTTTCATCCCTGTGCAGAGTCAGGTGAAAACTGTCAGCGCAGACGGATAAACAGCACTGGAGGAGATATGACGGCATCTCTGAATCATAACGCTGTAATCCCAAAGCGGGCTTGCAACAGCCAACACCTGTACGAGAACAGCAGTAATTTTAACAATTTTCAAGGTGAGGTCTTCCTGAAACACACTCTCAACTGTTACCTCGAACAGTCTGACAGACACCGTGCTACTCTGTCTGTGGAAATTGCACATCTAAAACAACATCCACTCAAAACTCCTTTTCACCAGTGAAACACGTGTTATCCATCCTCAGTTTTGAGAGGATGGACACAAAAGTCCAAGGCAACGTGAACTCACAAGGAGAACCCAAGTCAGGCTCCCAGTCATGTCCTGAGCACAGGGTTTCACTCCCTCCCTCCACCTGTTTGTCCATAAAATCCCTAAGTTATTAGAGGATCCTACCGTAATATTATCGTGTCTTGGCTCTTTACTACATTGAACTAGAATTTTGGTTCCAAAACTAACTAAACTGGGCACACTGATTGTCAACCAGCTCCAATAGTCTCTGAAACAGGATATTTGCTAAAAACTGAAATTCCATAACTTTTAAAGTATAAAAAATTGCACATCAGCTTAAAGTTTCTACATTGTGATAGAATGTTAAACTCCCTGTAAAGTTTTTCTACATGGAGCAACTTCATTTTATTTATTATTAAAACTGAAGACTGCTAGCAGGCGCATTTTGAGAGCAATATTGCTAACACCGTTGTAACACTGCAACCTTGAAGACACTTTGAAGACTGAGCAGCATCGCAGCTATGCCAGGGCTAATCCACTTAAGAAAATGAAGATGAAATTCCTTGCTTGACATTTCTGAGAACAAGGTGACAAAGTTTTAAAAAACCTACCATTGAAGGTACTCTGTATAAAATGAACTCTGAAAGTTTTCATGGAGATCATATTCAGTCTCCATTATAGATGATATCCATACAGCTTGATGCAAATACCCAACTGAAAAAATCAGTGGAGCAAATTATTTTCTTCTGTGTGAAGCAACAAAACATTCCGCTGTCCCCTTGAGGTTCCTCAGCCCCACATTACACAAGAAGAAACCCCCCCTCAACTCGTGAGAAACGTGTCAGAGACAAGCTTTGAAAGAAGCTAGACCTAAGATCTTCCTGTCCAGGGAATTATCTTTTGCAGCCATCAAGTAGTCTTGAAATAATAAGCATGGGAAGATAAGCACTATGAGGGTGCATCCATCCCCCAGGAATAAACACGACCATATGTATACATAAAGACAAAATATCTATAGCATGATGTTTGTGGGAAAATGGGAACAGGAATTTCACGTTGCTTAAAAATATAAGTAATGATGCCCAGCTGTGTCAGAGCAATAGCCATCTAGCCCAGTATTGTGACTCAGAGAATTACAAAAGCAGATGCTATTTAAAAAGATCATGCGAGTCTGGCCATTTTTTGCAGCTCTTTCCCCTTATACTCCCTGAGGATTTGGAACTGCTATAGTAAAGAAGCCAGAGGGTACTTGGAGATTACCACTCAAATTTTCCCTGAAATCCTGAATCCTTCCTTATCTGTAAATTTCAGCCTTCCAAAATTAACCTTTGCTCTGGTAGATACTGTAGAGTTTGATCGACAGCAGTGCAGATTTCAGGGACACAAAAAAGCCTCAAAACAAGACACAAGCAGGTATCCAAAATTCATTAATATCTACAATGATTTTGCATTTTATTATCTGTATATTTCAAAGGGAGAAAAGTCTTCCTTTAAGTTACTTCAGTTCCTAATTAAGGGAGCACCTAAAGTTCAATTCTATTACAAAAAAAACAACATTGAAGCCAAGCCAACATGCACCAGGGATCCTGGGAGAACAACATTGGTGCCATCTTTATTTCCTTTCTAAATGGCATGAAGGTCCTTTCCAGGAAAGAACATCTTTAACTTTCATTGCCCTCTTTTAACCCACCATTTTTGTAGTTTTTCCTCCTGAGTTCACACTTTTAAACCATGTCTCATTGCTTCCACAGTATTACAGCACTACAAATGACCAAGAGGCCGCCACCATCATATCACGCAAAGTCAAGCTCAGTCACCTGAGTTTACCATTGCTCTGAAGCAGATCTTACCATCGTGCTTAGCCTCAGTCATAGAATCATAGAATTGTTCAGGTTGGAAAAGTCCTTTAAGATCAATGAGTCCAACCATTAACCTAGCACTGCCAAGTCTGCCAATAAACCATGTCCCTAAGCACCACATCTACACGCCTTTTAAATACTCCTCCGGGGATGGTGCCTCAGCCACTTCCCTGGGCAGCCTGTTCCAGTGCTTAACAACCCTTTTAGTGAAGAAGTTTTCCTAACATCCAATCTAAACCTCCCCTGGCCCAACTTAAGGCCATTTCCTCTTGTCCCATCACTTCTTACTTGGGAGAAGAGACCCACACCCACCTCCCTACAACCCCCTGTCAAGTAGCTGTAGAGAGAGATAAGCTCTCCCCTCAGCCTCCCTTTCTCCAGGCTAAACAACTCCAGTTCCCTCAGCTGCTCCTCACAAGACTTGTGCTCTAGACCCTTCAAAAGCTTCTCTGCCCTTCTCTGGACCTGTTCCAGCACCTCGATGTCTTTCCTGTAGTGAGGGCCCCAGAACTGAACACAGTATTCAAGGTGCGGCCTCACCAGTGCCGAGTCCAAATGGACAATCACTTCCCTAGTCCTGCTGGCCACACTACTTCTGACACAGGCCAGGATGCTACTGGCCTTCTTGGCCACCTGGGCACACTGCTGGCTCATATTCAGCCAGTTGTTGACCAACACCCCCAGGTTCCTCTCTGCTGGGCAGCTTTCCAGACACTCTCCCCCGAGCCTGTAGCGTTGCAGGGGGTTGTTGTGACCAAAGTGTAGGACCCGGCACTTGGCTTTATTGAACCTCATACAACTGGCACCGGCCCATTCATCCAGCCTGGCCAGATCCCTCTGTAGAGCCTTCCTACCCTCCAGCTGATCAACACACCCGCTCAACTTGGTATCATCTGCAAACTTACTGAGGGTGCACTCTATCCCCTCATCCCGGTCATTGATCTAGATATTAAACAAAACTGGCCCCAGTACTGAGCCCTGGGGAACATCACTTATGACCTGCCACCAACTGGATTTAACTCCATTCACCACAACTCTTTGGGCCCAGCCACCCAGTTTTCTACCCAGCAAAGAGTATGCCCACCCAAGCCATGAGCAGACAGTTTCTCCAAGAGAATAGAGTGGGAAATGCTGTCAAAGGCTTTACTAAAGTCTAGGTAGATAAGGTCCACAGCCTTTCCCTCATCCAGTAAATGGGTCACCTTATCATAGGAGGAGATCAGGTTAGTCAAGCAGGACCTGCCTTTCATAAACCCATGCTGACTGGGCCTGATCAGCTGGTTGTCCTGTATGTGCCTGGTGGTGGCATTCAATAGTGGCCAGCAACAAACCCCAGACCTCATCCTCTTGAACACATTCCTGTAAAGTAAGACTGCTGATTTCTACGCAAAAAAGCCACATATTGAACTTACATTCCCACCCTTGCAGTCCGCGGAGGTTGCCCCCACAGCAAGCAGGCAGTTTAAAAGCTTATCCCTGCACCACTTTGGTCTACCATCTAGCCAGGAAATGCTTCGGCCTCCCTCTGCTCAAAGGATATCAACATTATTCAAGTTTAGCGAGAGCAGCCATTATTCTGGCTGAAAGCAACAAAATGTCACCCTTTGAGTATACTAACTGCAGGAAAGCTTTGGGGTGAGAATAAAAGCCCAGGGAAAAAAACAAGTACATAAAGGGTATAGTTACGCTTTGATCCATGGAGAAAGATCTTGCTTGGGACTGGATCCTAGTTAAAGCGCTGCATAAGTATGCTGATACCTTTTTTTAAGCTCAATATGGAAGCACTGTGGCGTTATTACAGTGCAACCAGACTACAATAAGCAAGTGACATGAGACACTGGCTTCACAGAAACTTCTTCTGGTGGCAAGTGTTAGCTGAGTTTTAATGCACCTGGTAAGCCCACACAGGCAGGGTCGCAAACACTTAAACACAAGCTTATAAAGCACTGCCTGCATTAGCCCGAGATAGCTTACTTGCTCCAGCTGAAGGGTACACCCACATCCACTGCTGATTCCCTCCTTCACAGCATGCCCAAATAGACACAGGCTAAAAGCTAAGCACATCAGCAGCCAGAAGAAGTTGAAGGATCACTTGCACTTGTCAGAGGAAGCTCCCTGGTTGCTGTTAGGCCACCAATGCCCTTGTGGTTAAAATGGTCTGTATAAAAGCAAAGCACGTAGTCAAGAGGCCAGGCCCTTCGGGCTTTCTCAACAGCCAGCACTGCTAGGAGCATGCCTGACAGCGGCTGCCATCTCCAAAGGGCTCTTCTAGAAGCTCCCTCCTGCCACCTCGCACGGTTAGCTAGCGAAGGCCTCCTCAGCTACGCAGCTAAAGTTAGCTGGTAACATAGAAACGCGTTCTCACTACCCACGTCTCCAGATGTCAGATTAATTTAAGTATATTTAATTATATTCAAAATCCTTGCATTGCCAGGAAAACAAGCACACCGATTTGTGCCTGGCAAATCTGGCAAATCCAGAAGCAATATGTAAGTGATAAACAGGTTAGATACTAGAAATAATCATGTATTTAGTCTTGGCTGTAATTTGTCAATACAGAGCTTTTAGCAAGCAAAAAGCATTTGCACAGAGACCTAGAAAATGAAGCACTGCCAAAAAGATCAGCTGCTAGAAGCAACACTGCCATCTCATGATTTTATTTCAAGTCTCATGATATTCAGTGCTTTTATTAGGGCTTCAGCTTCTCAACTGTTAAACCTCATCTGTAAATCGTGTAAAACAAAACAAAACAAAAATTTTCTAGCCTCTATGTTTTCTGAGAAAAAGCCTGAGAACATAGACTTTAACAATTCACAAACATGAACCCAAAGCATACAATTTAAAATCAAACCATGTGCTTTTGGGTCATGACTTTCCAACAGCCTGACCTGCATCAGACCACTGTCCTCACAAGCTAGGTAAGCGCAGCTGAGAACACAGCAGATGAGTTCATGGACTGATTTGAGGAGGTCTGACCCTCTGCTTTACCAGCTCCAAAGCTCAACTTTTGAGCATCTAAAGGAAAAAAAACCAAACACAAGAGCCAACACCCTCCTTGCATTGCTAACAACTGCTAGAAGGAAACAGTAGTCCCAGAGCTCAGTAATGTTTCTAGTTCCTAGCAAAAACTAAACAGGCCTGATGGACAAACCACATCTAGATCCCCTCTCCCCCACTGACAATTTACTGGCAAAGGGGCTTTACAAACAGGCCCTGGTTTGGCGCTTACAAGCACATGAAGAGTCATTTAAGCATGACGGAGGAAGGCCTTCTACTGTTCAAAGCAATGTCTAGCTCTTTGGCCGAAAAGGATGGAGGTACCACCTCCCCATGACATTTCTCACCCTGGACCCAGCTTTTCTCTCCACCCCACACTCACCCTGCTCTCCCCAGCACACAAACCTCCTGAGGCGCCTTCTCTCACCAGGCAGGAGCAGGGAAAAGCCCTGTACCTGCATCACTCTGAAGTGTCCTCTCAGCAATAAACATGAGGGTTTTTTACTAACAGCTTAAGGCCTCTCTCAATTTCATTTCATCCATGACAGCTGGAAGGCTTCCAAGCAACTTTAACTACCTGTGGGACTGAATTATTTTGGAAGGGCAAGAAGAGGTTAAGCCAGACCACAGATACTCTGGACCCAAAGCAAGCAAACCTCGCCAAGGAGCACACGGGGCACAGCACCCCAAGTGCCCCTCGCTGCCCAAACCCAGCCAGCCTGCAGTTCCAACCCAGAGCCAAAGCCAGCAGGAGCTGCATAGTGCTTTGAGGCTCAGGATGAGCTTCTCCCAGGCCACATCTGCTCATGGAGGCAAAAAAATCATAAGACTTGGCAGAGGAATGTGTGCAGCTTTGAGAGCCATACTTTTGATGGCAGGTCTTGATTCAAAGGGCTTCCCACAACAGCAGATGCTCTGGAAGGGTTTTTTTCATTTTTCCCCCTCCAAACTTCACTTACAAAGGGGAGATTATCTGAACTGTTAAATTTCAGAAGGAGCAAACTTGAACACCAGAGCTCCTGATTTCCTTCCTTTCCTTTGCAAAGGTGCACCAGTAGAGGCCACCACAAACCCAACTGAGCAGGTTTTCAGTTGCACAGGCACATGTGTGTGTTCCTGTACACGGAGGGGACAAGGGACTGGGGATGGGATTAGTGCTTCAGCTACATCTCAACCAGTGTTTGAACAAGGTGTCAAAGCAAGCCTTGTCACTGGCAGCCATCAGAAGTTCTTCATTTATTATTCACAGTTTTATTTTTATTTCCCTCCTCTTAAGTTCAAAATTCATTATTACACTAAGAAGAGCACAAAGAAAAAAGGGTAAATAACATTGCAGTATTTCCCGGGCATCATGCAAAGTGTTGCGGCATTCAGCAAGGAGAAATCCCAGTGAATCTTTACCAAGAGAGGCTGGGGTTAAGCTGTCATCCCTATATCCACTTGTGGTTCACAATAAAACCCCATCTACTGATGTCAAATCCCATTTCTGCTAGGATAACTAATACAGGATAGATATTTTTCCTCTCAGCTTTCTCCCCAGCTAAGTCATCGCCTCAAACTCCCATCCTTATACCTACTCCTTTCTTAGGAACAGCTACGGGCCGAACAAAGTATGCAGAACCATGCAGCACATCTGTACCACCAAACAAGGTTGCTTCAATTCAACAGATATAAATCACCACCGGACTAACAAATGCAGTGTGACCAGGCCAGCTGAGGCCAAGACTTGTTTCAGAGCTTATACACACCAATGTAAACTCCAGTCTGAAATGCAAGCTGATTTTGCATGGTCACCAAGTGTACATTTGCTGTAGGTGAGGAGTCGTAGAAGGGAGGTATACTCAACAGATGTATTTTTGGATTATGTTCTTGAAGGAAGACAACTGGAGTTAAGGGCAGGGTGACTTTCAAAAAAAATATTTTAAAAAGGTTAACTAACTAGCTACAAACAAGGTGATCTGCTCCTTGTTATTACTAAAATATTTAAGCGATATCGCAATTTCAAATATCACAGCATTCTTCCAACTCTCCCTTTTCTACCTATGTGCATTTTCATTTTGTGGCTTTAGGGAAGATCAGATGAGCAGTATGTCTGTAAGTTTACAGAGACCATTTATTTTACCAGACCACTTGAATACTAGTCCTTTTTTCCTACTGCTTTTCCATAACGTTCCTCACAAAAAACCCTTCCTTCCTAGCACTATTTTTTATCTCTATTATACTATTGACTATAAATCCCAAATAAGATAAAGCCAGGTGTTGATTATTGCATGTATGGCAGTTATTTACAAGACATGCCTCAGCTGTAGGTGTCAAGGCAAGGAGAAGTCCCAGTAGTTCGGAGGCTGTGTCCTAGGTTTCTCATTTATTATGGAGGGTCAGAGCTCTCCTCAGCATCCATCAATGCACAGTAACCAAGCAACACTGAGTGCAGGAGATCATATCCTCCCAGAAGTTTTAGCACGGGCAATTCCTGTGCTAGCACAGCCCCCATACTGGTCCTACACAGCACCTCTCAGTCACTTGCTACTGTGGACCAGTACATAGAAACTCATAAAATTGTGTGCTGACTCATGCTAGAAAGCATCATCCAGCAACCTCTCTAAAATGTATGCAAGGTTTTTTTTAAAGGTGTGTGTAAAAAAGAAAAGTCAAAATACAACAGTATCAAACCATTTAAATATCAACCATGCAGCTTTACACAATCAGTGACAGATCCTGCAAAGACACTGCATGGAAAATGTTCTCCAGTAGATGCATGTATATGAGCTCATCAGGCTTGAAGGAATCTTAAGAATATCTTACGCTGTTGCTTTATACAAAAGCTTTCATTAAAAAGACACTTAATTTCCTGAAAAGGAGGTCTTTCAGGCAATGCCATCTAGAACTTCCATAAGCAGAGTGCACAGTTCATCTCACCAATATATTTTAAAAGAAACCATGAAACCACAACCTCTCAACTCTGGCTCTCCAGCACTGCTTCTGGATCTTGGATAGGGGCATTTACTGGAACCAGCTGGCCTTTTAGAACCAAAACAGTAGAAATGGCTCTCTTTGCCCTTTGCAATCTATAAAAATGAGAAGAGGAGCCTTCAAGCAAGGCCAGACTAAAATCTCCCACTCCAGGTTAAGCAGAGGCGTGTTTCATCACAGATTCTGTGGAACCTGCTCCAAGGATCGAGAGGTTCTCAGATCCAGGGTGGACGCACATCAGAAAGTTACAAAACCCAGAAAGCAAGCCCACCTTTCCAACTCAACCCCAGGCAGTGCTTGGACCCAGTAGACAAGAATAAACCAGTAACTGTAGCTAACTACTGCTGTGAGCTATTTCTAAATCATTCTTCACTGTACAGTTATGAGTTATTGAGCATTATGGGTCATTAGTTGAGCAATGTGCGTTGAAGCCACATAAATCAAGGTTAGAGTGATAAACAGGTAGAAACTGCACATGTGCTTTCTCCCAACTACTTATGCTACATATTTTCTCCTGAACACACCTGTGGGTTTGCAGATATCTTTATTTTCCAGACTCAGATAGACCTTCATCTGTCATTACATCAATAGTCCATAAAGAAAAGAAGGAAGCATGACAAAAGACTCTGAACATCTGAAAGGTTTCCGCAAAGAGGATGAGAGCATATCATCCTACCTAGTCACCAGGGACAGACAGAACAGTTGGCTTAAAACAATGACAAAAGAAGAAATTTAGCCTTGTTATTAGGAAACTGTGGGGAGGCGGTGGTTGAGGGAAGAGGAACAACGGAAAAAAAACAATAACCCCCGCCCCAGGTGTAAGGACCAGAACAGGTCACCAAGAGATGCCTGCAGTGTGAGTCCCTGGAGGCTTTTCAGAACAGACGAAACAAATGTGTGCTGGGAATTGCACAAAGACTGCGAGGAGCTGGGGTAGAACCAACGGGAAGACAGATATCCATGTGCTTTCTTACAGTGTCATGATTACCAGATTTAGTTCACTTCCTTTTTATCTTACAGGAGCTTTCACCAACAGCCATGTATCTATTAGATAGCTGACAGGAGATTACCGCTTAGAGGAAATGTAGTCACCAGAGGTGAATGGCAATAAAACTTTTTGAAAAGTCTGAAGAGAAGAAGAAGAGCAGCTCTTACCTGCTGCTCTATTCACTGCTGCCTAGTCTCATGACTCTGAACTACCCCCTTGACAACACCTCCTGCATTTCATCACAATGCAAAGAGCCATTTCTGGGGATTTGACAACAAGTTTTTAGGAACAGGGAACTTTCAATTTGCTTTTTGATCCAAGGAGTGAGAGGGAATAAAGTTTATTTCACCAATTTCAGCTACCCAGTTATCTTCTACTGGATGGTATGTGACAGAAAATAATAACTCCTTTGATATTTTGTTGTTCAGTCATAAAAATCAATATTTTGAAAGCATAACAATTATTTCTTCAGGTCAGTAAAAGAAGGTTGATCACGCTGAGTTTTTTATTGACTCGAAGACAGTACAACTAAGCTCTTTTCTTCCCTCTGCATGCTCACATACAATAATCCTTTAAAATGAAATTTAGTAGAAGTTGCTTTTCCTTGTTTAACTATGCAGTTAAATAAATGGTACCGTAATGCTAAGGATAATGCATAACAGCTTTTATCCACAGATTTTTGGCATCTATGTCCTTAAAGCTGTCACAGAAAGCCACAGAAAATTTAAAAATAATAACAGGAATTTCTGAATATCTTTTATAGTTCATTAGTGACTAGATCTTTCCAGTATCTCCTAAGACTTACGCAATTCTTTCCACACATTGGTATTGGCTGCACTCCACAAATGTAACTATTCAACAAATGCATTTGCTCTGTTTGGCTATCAGCTTTTTAGAAGCAATTTTTCCATTCAGGAAAAGTCCAGTTACGAACCTAGAATACAATAACCTCAACCACATAACAACAATAACTATTCATGACAGTTTGCCTAAAAACCACCAGATATATTTTAGACTTACTTTTACAAGGAATTAAAAAAACAGTATCAATGGTTCAAAACATTCAACAGCTCTCCTCAATGTCAGGAAACACTTAAATGAGCATCTAAGGAAAACGACAATGTGTATCGATTTTAACCCATTAACATGGAAAAATAATCTCAAACATCTTATGTGTGCCCATAAAACAGGTTATGTTGCATGCTTGCATTAGTACATATAAGTACTTGTAGAGCTGGGCAATTCTATGATGACACACAAAAGATCCACGGAGGGCAGAGGAACGAGGTACACCCACAGCTCCCTGGTTTCTCCCCTTACTAGCTAGCTAACATGCTTAATGAGAGAATGGTGGCACTGAGAACTAAGGCACTGACAATTGTAATATAAGAGAGCACAGTCCTGTTACCACAGATCCTTGATACATGGAGAATACACTTAAGTATGTGACTGAGCAGGGCTAACAAGTTCTTAACTCCCAACCACATTTCTTGACTCCCAAACAGCATTGTAGTAGGCATCCTGTTTGTTTTTTTTCTCTCTCTTTCTTTCTTTCTTTCTCTCTTTGTAAGAATCACTGACTGATTCAAAGTGTCAGAAAATAAAAATCCCTTAGCTTAAACACAATATTTTTTTCAAGCTGGGGAAAATGCATAAAACTGCCTGTACTATTTATTCTAGCTTCTTAAAATGGTGATCTGGTCCTTGAGCAAAGATAGTTACAGGTGAACCAATTAATCTGACTAATATATAGGGACATTATTAAAGTTTTATCAAGCTTTTTTTTGCTATTTCAAGGTGAAAATGGAAAATCATCTTGTGTTGATTGATGCCACTTCTATCTTCCAACTAGGGTTGCCCAGTCTTTGTATTATGCAGCAGATCACATAGTCAACCATAACTTCTCATAAAATGGCCTGACTCATTAAATAATGCTTAAACAACAGGCACTCATACTAAATCTTGCATTAGTAAAGTATTCAGAAGGTGTTTGCCATCAACAAAAAACAGGAACGGGCTATAAGGCTACACATTAAGGGTGGAGGAGAGGACAAACGTGTATTAAATGAGAGCTGAAACTCAACCTCATTGCAGAGTCTTTACCCTGCAGCAGGACATTGCAAAAAGTGATGCATGACACTACCTGGTCACATATAGCTGCTAAGAGTTTTAGGAACACATTCTCACTGCTATTTAATATCTATTTAAAATTTGACTTGGATCTTTTTAATCAAGAAAATTGTGACAAATCACAGATTAATTAAGTTTCCCTGAAAAGTCTGGCAGTAGTTTGAAAGACCAGTTGTCTGACAGGACCCTCCCAAGTAACTCAAGATAACAAGCATCCAAAATCTTCTTCATGCCAGGGATTTCTCTCCCACAGTTACGTATCCATATTTCCCTGGAGGGCGCGCAGGAGAAATGGAGGAAGAAACAGGACCATACACACCCCACAACGGTGCATTACGAACTGTGAAAATTAAGCCAGAGGCATTCGAAATGGACCTCTATATGTGAATGAGTTCAAGCTCCTGCTTATAAAAGGGCTAGTTTCAAAGTCAGACCAGGTTGCTCAGGACCTCGCCCAGATGAGTTCTGAAAATCTCCAAGGTCAGAGTTTCAATAACCTCTCTGACTTCCAGCACTTAACCACTCTCAATGAAGTTTTTTCATTATGTCCAATAAAAAATTTCTCTTATTGCAATAAGTGACAATTGCCTCCTGTCCTTTTGGTGTGCACATCTGAGAAGTATTTATTTCTACCTTCTCTACAACAGTCCCATTATGATTTGGGGATTAGCTCTGGTCCCCAACTACAGTCATCTTCCTTTCCTCAGTCTTTTTTTGTCATACGTTTCAGTCCCCTAAACATTTCACTGGATTTCTGCTGGACTTCTCAATCCAAGATAAAGCAGTTACAAAGAAGTGGCAGCTCAAGTAGCAACAAGTCATTATTAATCTGCTTGGAGCATTTTAGTGGTTCTTACACTGACAGGACACGAAAAGAAGCACCAACAAATCCTCTTCTGAACAAGCAGTGACCATAACAAAGTACCCAAAAGGCATGCGCTTCTTTTCCTGCACCAGTTAGGCTGGTCAATAACTTCAGTCTCATTCACCTCTTGCTAAGAGCCACCAGCCTTGTCAAAAGTCGTCTACCGTAAGAGACCAAAAAAAAAAAAAAAAAAAATCTAATTGCACTGTAAAAACAATCAAGATACATCAAGACAGCATTTAGATAAAAACCGAAGTTGCTGGACAGTAAGAGTTTACTTCTTTTAATTATGAGCTGTAACAGACACCCAGCAAGTTCAACAGGAATTTTTATAAAATATTCCAGCAAATATAACATATGCATTCTATGTTAAAACAGGAGAGAGTGATTACAACACTAGATAAATACTCTGACCATGAAGAAAAGGTTTTTATATTTATACATGTGTCTATATGTGCACACACGCATATTAAATCCTTGCACTGTCTTGCAAGAAGGAAAACCCAAAGAAGTCTGTGTTCTGATCAATTTTATAGAATAGTCTCCTGCAAACAGATAAAATTTAACAGTTCAAGCCCCAACTCAGCTCCAGAAAGCAATCTGAGAAACAGCATTCTGCCTCCCTCCCGATAAACAAAACATGACCTTTCACATTCGTATAGCAGTCCTTCAGCTCAAAATAAAAAAAGAAATTTCTTGATAAGTGCTTCTCTTCACATGAACTACCTCCCCATCAGGAGGCTGTAAAAAGCGTGAGGCTTCAAACTGACCTACATCAAACGGAACACAGGTAGTAGTAATTTACATGTTTTTTTAAGAGCAAAATATTTTTGAGTGATTTATTTAGAAAGTGCATTTTAATCATTTTAAGTTAGCAGTTTGCTAACTTAGTCAGTTAAATTAAGTTAGCAAAGACAGAAAATAAGTAAGCTGTACAAAGCTAAAGACATCAGTGAATGTACTCTTGTTTTGAGGCAGAGGGAAAAATGCCTGCACAATAGATATCTCTTTACACTAGAAGAAAGTTTGTCAAGAGATTACTGTGCACAGTGATACATGTCCAGAAAGGCATTCAAATACATAGCCTCTTCCATATACTGCCTGATCAGTTTTGCTCATGAGGGTACAAAGCAAGGACATCTTGCATTTCCACTTCAACTATCCATCTTCCCAATGGTAAAACCAACAAACAATTAGGGGGCTTCCTCTTTGCTGGAACTGGAGGAGGCATTTTTCAAAGTCATTTTAGAAAGCAGAATAAAATGGAGAGGGTTTTTAGATAAGACTACAGAGAAATGGCAGCAAGGTCTCCTCCTGCATCCGAGGCAGAAAGCAGTAACATTACTGTGCAACAATTCATGTGAGGTGACAATTAGCAAGTCATTACCACCCACACTTCCCACGGTCTCTTTGTCTAATATTTCAGCACCAATTTTGACTGGTCCTGGAACTATCACTTATTTTGTTCATATCATCCCAAGAACTGCTACAGCAGCACACTGACAATTACAAGGAAACAGCTTGCACCAGCTGGTTCTAGCAATGAAGCAGGTAGGAAATGATTGGGTGGAGGCAGGACAAAAAGCATTCTCAACCAGTCAATCGAGAACTGAAGTAGTATAAAAAGGTCCCACAACTCATTCTAAAAGACATTTTGCACCTTCAAAAAAAGTTTACACTTCCACAATACAGGCGACTCTCAATGGTCAAGTTCTTTGGTCAAATTTCATTAATAAGTGATACTTCCCTCTTACAGTGGTTTAAAACCAAATTAATAAGGGTTGATCATTATTAAAGAAGTAAAGTAGCTTGATCTTCTACATTTAGAATAGTAAAACAAGCACAGCCTTATGATCTTCACTCACAGAAACACAAGATGCAAAGACACTAGTAATGACAAGGTCAAGAGCCAAGCAGAGTCAACAACGCAACTGTGGTGAAAAAGCACCCTCCATTTCTCCTCCTCTGCTTGCTGCTTAGAAAGAAATAGCAAGATCTGAGCCTGCAAGGGAAAACAAGTACTTTCAGTTTGTTATTGTGAGTCTTGAAAACTGAGCTTTGCTGAATCCAAGCACCACCAAGATCTATACCAGATCAGTAATTATCTCCCACACACATTCTGAGAGTTGTTCTGTGCCCCTTCCCCCCAGCTGGAAAATGGTCTTGCTAAGCAAAACACATCCAAGTGCAGTTGTATAGGCAACAATCTAATTTTGCTTGCCCAGAATCAATTTCTGGCTCTCCCAGACAGTGAAAGTCCCTTTTCCTACTTTGGAAGAGTTTTATTTCAAGAGTACTAAAGCAGATTGCAAAAACACTCCTCAAGCGCAGGACAGACAAGTTGTTGAATACCAATATCTGCAAAAGTTCCATTTTTCATTCTTCTCAATTCCTACAACTGCCAAAAGGTATGCAATTTAAATTTCTATTTCAGTTTATTGCTTTAATTATATGCGCCGTATCTTCAGCTTACGTACTAATTACATACTAGGCAAGCAGATGCAAAGACTAACACATGAGTTGCAGGATGTCACTCTGGGCAGGTGGCGGAAGAAGAGGAAGAAACACATCAGGATACAGAGCATTCCCATAAATCATTTTCACAAAGCAGTCACAAAGAAAGCATTTATCTGAAACTGAGTAATTTACTGTTGTGCTGGTCTGCTTTCCAGCTGCAAATTAAACTCTAGCACCAAAAGGAATGTACTAAACCTGTTCCAAAATGACCAGATGTGCACACTCAAACACCATTCACAGCACTCTGGTGAACAGCTGCAGCCAAGTTTTGACAAGGGCAACACTGCGGTTTAGTACTGATGGACAATATCATCTGAATTATAACCAAATTATATGCTCCAGCCAAAAACAAAACAACAAAAAAAAAACAAAACCCAAAACTAGGGACATTGCCGGAACACATTCAATAGCCAGGGAACACTGATGCTAAATTGAACAGCAACAATTAGCACTGTCCTCTTACAAAAACGCACAGGAATTGAACAGCTAGGGAGCATCTATACTACAAAACCCTAAAAATTACTATTTAGATGGAATGTCAAGTGCAATTCTGGCACAAATCTCCCAGTCATCCCCCTTTACCATACCTTGTCTCACATTGTGGCATAGTCTCGGAGCACACAAACTGGCTTTCTTTTCAATGAAACTAAACCGAAATGTGTAATTCAGGAGCACACTTAATGCGCCCCATGTACTCCGTTTTCAGGCTCAGACCAGAGCTAATTTGACATGACCCTCCACCCCCCAGTATGATGTTCAGCAAGTACACTGGGCTATTATCAACAGCGGTTTCACCCTACAGATCCAACCCTAACAAGCCGCACTACTTGCTCACATAGGACATGGCCAACTCAGGCTGTGTCTACTGGCTGTGCACAGCCTCCCCTCTCTGCAGACTTGCACCTGGCGCAGGAGTCACAGCTCTCATCAGGCCCAGCAAGAGATGTGGGTTTCACCTAGCGGGCTACAGCAAGCTATGGTATGTGTCCAGTTAAAAATGTTAAAGTATTTCCTTCAGTGCTCTACCTGAATAAGCACTCCAGAAGCTCAGAAGCTGTGCTACAGCCTATTCAACACCATCATTTTAGCATCACTTCATGGTTTCACTTTTATTCCTTAAGTCTGCTGAGAACTACAGAAACTACTGCAAATCAAAAAAAAAAAAGATCAAGTAGCCAAAAGCCAAGGCGAAATAAGTCACAATAACTTCACTCCCTTAGAGCATACCTTTTACCTTCTGACTTTTCATAGTTCACAAGCACCATTTCCTTGGCACAGACACTACTTTGGACCCTGATCAGCTATGCAAGCACGGCTGGGGAGCTGTGTGATGGATGGGGAGGCATGTACCACAAAATAAGTTTAAAAACTAAGTAAAAGACTTCCTTGAGTTTTCCTCAAAACTACTTCTGAGTTTTGAAAACCTATGCTGAGGCTTACATTGATTTATCACCCACATGATTATTTTGTATAGCATATAACCAAGCAGCTTATGCTTTCTGTCAGGTTTCAAAGGAAAACAAATCAGATTAGCAGCAGTCACTAGCTAAGCACCCAGAATTAAAGGCTCCTGAAAGAGCTTTTTTTTTTTCTTTAAACTCTTATATCCCTGCTGTGGTGCAAACATTTCCCTCATTTTGAGTTATTTGCTAGCCCAGTCACTTAGAGTTGAGAAAGTGATTCAGATTTGGATAAAAGCCAACCTTGGCCATCACCTTCACCCACGAGACCAGGAAACACTCCCCAGAGCCAGCCCTGCACACCCCTCCCGTGATCACAAGATTTTTGTGAACCATACTGCCAAAAGCAGCACACCACCAGACTGCATTACACAGCCCCAGTACAAGCCGCCTAACCTCACCAGCTCTGCAGCAAGCTGGCAGAGTCCTCAGGATGCTGCCACAGACATGCTTGCCCCTCCCCTGGTGCCTACAGCCCACTCGTCCTGCGGAGAGGAGAGAGGCAGGGACCCTGCGGAGGCTGGGCAAGCACAAGCTCCCTGCTCCCCTCCCTCCCCGGGAGGACTCCCCACCTCCCCAGCTTCCCTCAGACCCATACCTTCACATAAAGACGTGTGTCAAAACAAGTGTGGATCGCTGGCAGTCTGCAGGAGATCATGTGCAGGTTTAAAATACAGCACACACATAGCCAGGAGTGAGCAGATACAACTATTCCTACTTGCTAGCTACACATACGTGTTCCTTCTTAAGAAACGTTTGGAACACAGTTTTATTTAACCTTGTTTAAATCAACTAATAAATACTGAAGGTGTTGGAGTGCATTGAAAGGATGTACTCTTCATTCAAACAAAGCCTGACTTTAAATTGATTGTTTAAAAACAGTCATGTGCCATCTCCTAATAAATTAAGAAACTTAGATTATGTATCTTCTTAAAATAGACCTGCTTATTGTACGCATAACAAAACCATGTGCAAATTTAGCACAAAGGCTATCTATAGCTCAGTCAACATGTATCTCAAGTGGTCACTGGAGAACCAACTCAGAAACAAATTTGCAGAGTGACAGCAGCTGACTTGCAGTGCAACCAGTTGCTGCTGAGGCCTCAGTACCCACATAACACGTACTTCCAGAGAAGAGGAAGGGAGGTGACTCCAAGCCTGATCCCATAAACAGAGCAACCCTCAGCGGTGGGAACTTTACTAGCTGCCCTCCTAGAGGGCATGTTTCAGTTCGGTTTCATCCAAAAGGAACCCAGTTTGTGTGCTCCAGAACTGCACTGAGATTCAAACTGAAGCATGGTGCATGAGAACAAATAAGATTTGCTTCAGAGCCTCATACCTCAAAAATAAAACAGAAATGCAGAAACACCCACCATCTGTTATGGCCATTTACTTGACCGTGGATTTCCCTTCGCTCTCTGAATTTTAAATATTTGAGCTTATCCAGTCCTCTGGTACAATTTTCACTGTGAAATAATTTTGCCTGCAGTTCAAAAGAATTACAAGAATTCCCTTCAGCTTCACAGCTCTCAATTTTCAGCTTTGCCTGGTGATCCTAGCTCCTACAAGTACAGCACAGCCGGGTACCACAGAGGGCCGCGTCCTCTGTGCTCCCCTCTCTCCTTCCCTGTCTCATTAAAGGGTTAGCTTATTTGCACACTTATTCATGATTCCTTCCTCTTAGGAACACAGCACTGGCTGCAGCCACTGCAGGTCAGTTAATTTTAGGAATATACCCTCATTTACATCAGAAATTTTGCTGTGAAGGTAGGCTGAAACAACACACTGCATTAAATGTAGGAGACAAACATTTTTCAGCTGAGCAAAAATGGTACCTTAATGGTGATTCACAATCAATCCTACTGCTTGACCTAACTACAACAGGGTACCAGGGGGTGGGAAGGAGGTCTTCACCTACTGTTTTGTCAGTAAGTTAAAAACAATCTTAGCAACAGTAGGACAGTACTTTTCTTCACAGGTTACTTTCTTTCAGGTCATGAGATACATTTTCACAGACCTCTTTCAAGGAACATAATCCTTTGAGCTTGACACTTCCATTTACCCTTTGGCAAATTAAAAAAAAAAAAAAAAGGCAGCACAAACATTAATGTTTAATACAATACAGCCTTAACATGTACCTTAAAGTCTGCCAAAGCTTCACCTAGTTACTGTGCTCAATAATTATCTTCCTCACTGTAGCATATCTCCAATTACAGACACAGAAAAAAGAACCTTAGTGTCAAATATTCACATGCTTCTGCCTGGGTTCATAGTCCTGGTAAATGAGCATTCAAACATGCTGCTGAAAATTGAGCTGCACTCTGTAGAAGAAGTTGTGCTGCACCTACATTGCACCTTAGGTTAAAAAAAAATTATACATATGTAATCAGATACTCAGGAGTGTGACTAACTTAAAAATTATGTCCAGCTCTTTTGACGAATTTGACAGCTGTTCTGGAATCCATCTCTTCTCCTCTTTTCATCCATTCTTTCTTCCCCATTTTCACTCTACCAGATGCTTTTGTTCTGTTTTGGGCTTTTTTGTTTCTCCTCCTCTCTTCAGTGGCAGTGTCAGGGGGAGGGAGGGAGGACGCGTAGGGTGCTAATGCACAAAGCAGCGCTTGTTAAAAACTGAACATATCCAGGCAATCCGCCAAATTTAATTTCAAAGACCCCACTTGTGATTCGATGCTAAAATGGAATATAGCATTGTTCTATCTGTCTGTAGGACACTGTGTCTTCTATGGAAGAGGGGTTAAAAACAAAAGGACAAAAAACAGCTTGACACTCCCCCCAGCCTCCAAACACACACTTCATTCCAGAAAATACCATATTCATTGGCCTTCAGAGTTGTTAGAAATAAACCAAGCAGCAAAAAAAGGGATTATTTCACAAACATAATGAAAAAACATTATTGAAGCTTGCAGCGGACACAGTAAGAGCCAAAACAGGGTCAAATACTGATGCTTTTATCCAATCTGCTACATTCAACATTTGGATTTGGACCTTGTTGCAGTGAAAACTGCTCGTTAAAAAGGGATATCAGAATCCGGCCTGAAAATATTGTGCCCTGTGTCCCTGAAAAATGTGAAGTATTGACGAAGCTTCCCAAACTCTTCTGAACTGGACTGTGAATCCTGTATTTATTTAATAAGCAATCATTACCTGAGGCTAGAGGACAGTCTGCTCATACATGTAAATCGGTGGCTCTGAAGCTAACACTGAGATTAGTTTATCAAATGGGGGAAGGAGAAAGACAAAGAGAGATTACTTATGCTTAAAATAGTAATGAGTAATAGTCACACACACTTTCTCTGCCACAATTTGCCATGTAGCCCAATTTGTCCCAACAGATATTAAACCATAACTTGTAATAATTTAACAGTGGAAAGGAGTACTAAATTGTGAAATGTGCACAACATGAGTTTGAATTCCAGTTGATTTATGCCACATTCCATCACTAGCATTACATATCCAAAATAAAATGCATATACTAACATCCACAGAAGTAATAATACATTAAACTATATACGGAAGTTGACTGTAGAGATAAGTCAACATTTGACTGACAGGGTCCCAAGCACAAATTTGAACTTGTTTCCCACTTAGACCTTTTTTTTTTTAACCACATATGTAAGAAGTGCTCTTCTCCCACGTCTTTCCACTCTTCCCCCACGTACAGCCTTTCCCATCTCTACCGCAATTCCCCTGCTCATTGCCCACCCCCTCTCCTCTTTAACCCAGGCCTCTCAGTCACCAGCTGCACAGGGATTAGCACCTTGGAAGGGCTCACAGCAGATGTTCCTCCTCCCTGCTCCACCTGCGGGGTGTCTCTGCCTTCATTTGAATGACCACTAACAGGGCACAGCTAACTTTACTTGCAGAACACAAGGGAAAATTCATCTTTAAAGGTGGGTAGACAAAGCAGAAAGAGACTGACTGCATGTCTTAAGTCCAGGAAAGAGTCGACGAGCTTCTCCATTCAAGAGCTGCCAAGCATGCAGCTCTAGGAAATGCAGTCACTTTTCCCCAAACCCTAAACCCTGTCAGCCAGCTCTTTCTCAATCATGTAGCAGAGGTCCCTCTGCCACCTAGGTGACTGTGCAACTCAGTTTTCCCATGTAATCATGGAAAGCAACAACGGGTTGCTTTGCAGTCAGAGCGTATTTCTTGTTTCTGAAGCTCCAGAGGTGGCAGAGACACAGAGAGCTCCAAATCAAAAATCTGAACTGGCAATGGGTTTTTCAGGCTTTTTTCTTGCTTAATTTTTGGGTTTTATTTTGTGGGTTTTTTTCCCCGCTTTAAATGATAAAAAGCTGTAAGTCTTTCATACTTAAACAAACAAACATGGAAAGGCAGGGAGAAGAGACAGCATGTCAGGAGAGTCTTGGAAGGAAAATTAAACTGCAGCAAAAACTTGACATCAGTTTCTGAAAGGCAAGGCAATGCCTCATTCCCTCAGACACAGCCTGTTTCTTCTTCCAATATTCTGCTTTAGGATTAAGCAACAGGAGCAGCAACCAAAGGGACAGGATTTACAAGCCTTCTCACGTATCACTCTTTTGGACGGTGCAGGCACACACACTAGTTGAAAATGCTAAGAACAAGTAGGCATTAAACCTCCAACTTGAAGTCATGTTTTTTCCACAGAGAAACCTCTTCAGCCTCACCCTCCATTTAGGTACCACAGCATTTTGGAGACAATAATTACCTATTAAGCATCCTGAATACATGAACTAATGAAAGAGAAGTGAGCTAAAAGAATTCAACTCATTTGCTTAAAGCCACAAAACCAAGAAACAGGTAAATATATGACTTAAAATTCACATAAACCACACGATGTTTACCACTTCAGCATATTTCCTTAATGAACAGCTTAGCATTTTGCTAAGTCAATATGCTTGTTCCTGTAAAAAATAAAAAATGTACTTGGGGAGACTCTCAAGAACATCTCCATCAGACAGCACTTTCTGTAGTCAAAAACATTATGCTCTCTCAATAACGTTAGTGTGCAAAATTGACATTAAAAAGCAAGAGCAACTGAAAGGGCTTTACAGTAACCCTGCAAATTATTTAACCGCTACATAAGATTAGTGTTCCTCAATGTCCAATACATGTAGGATCCACTGATCCCTCACATCACTGTTTAGGACACCATGCTCTTGACAACCTCAGCTGTTAGGAAAACTTGCATGTTGTCTTCTGAGTCTCATAAAATTATATTATCCTATGTAGTGTCACATTTAATGAAGTTCAAACATCACAACAAATGAACTACCACACAGCTCTTACTTTCCAAATTCACACAAACCTGGCTGTTAACAAATCAAGTTTTTTGGAAACCCAAGAGTTAACAGAGCTGTTGTACACGAAGTGTTTATTTAGAGAGCACATAAGTTCTGCATCCTCAAGCATTTTTTTGAACACCCCATTTTGTAATGAGACATTTATTTCCCAGCCTGTCACACAAAATAACCTGGTTCTTCTTCAGCAACTCTACTGCACTCTTCTTAAAACAAACTAACCTGTGTAACTTTGGTAAGATAGTGCACTCAAAGTACTTTTTATGCTGTTGACACAGCATGGGCAGCTTGCAGACTAGCAAATCTGCTGCAATGAACAGTCTGAAGATAGTCAGCCCTTTCACACATTGCTGACCTAACGTTTTCCACAGAGGAAGAACTCAGCAAGGCTGGGCCACTATTGCTCATAAACCGTCCGGTTTTTTTTTGTTTGTTTTTTTTTTTCTTTGTTTTCCAACAGTTCCTCTAATCAAAGCACATGACTCTTCTTTGTATCACTGTTATGACTGAATAACAGAAGAACCCTAAAGAAGATTCTTACTCATGCAGGAAAGCAAGGGTTTCACCCTAACCACTTCTACGCTTTAGTCTTATAGCTGTCAGCTCCAATGACGGCTCTGTCTGGAAGTTGAGAGATATATGCAGACTTGAGCTTAAGTCTTCTCACCCAAACCACAGTGGCCATCAGCCAGATACTACAAAACAAGGGTTGGAAGGTCAAAGAATTTAAAGCAGCATACCAAAACGACTTACCACCTCAGCAGGTAAGCAGTGCTCAGCAAAGGACTGAACAAGCCACACATGGGATTGCAGTAATCAACTGAGTTTAGAGAATTTCCTAGCAGGGCACAGTGTTTGTTACTAGTTGCATTTCCATTTTAGGTTGATTTACTTTTAAGAGATAATCCTTTCTTTTTGAAAGAGCAGCATATCTTAAAACAGAGAGAACTTTCCCCCCCATGTTGTTCCCCGTAACTACTGCATTGTAAAAGACCTAGACCATATTATTAGGGCCAGCTTCAGGTCTAACAAGTGATATGCAAACCTGCAAAACAGTCCATGCTCCCAAGTGCTTCCACCCTAAGCTTCTGTTCTACACAGTCACACTCACATACCAAACCTTCTTTCATAAGAATAGTTTACTCGGTGTATATATATATATATATAGTCATACAAGGTATGACAGGTAAATGACTTGACAGCAGATAGTAAGAAAGCCACAGTGGTAGAAGCACAAACTGACACTTATCAGCTAATTGTCTTTTAAAAACACTTGGGCTGTAGATATGCAACAGAAGAATTTATTTCTGATCATTTAGACAGCTAGAGAAAATAGGCCATCAACAAAGCAGAAGGAAGTTGCTTACTTTTGTCTTCTCAAAGGACACATTTCTGGCAATACAAAGGTATCACAAAATTATTTCTTTTAAGAAAACTGAGCAGTCACTACAAAGCAACACTGCTGTGTTTATAGTACCAGATTATTCTAAAAAGGCATAGTTTCTGCCACCTAGCTGCTGCCTGTAGGTTTAGGTACTCCTATATCTAAAAGAGTTTCAGCATTTCAGAAATGGAAGTGTATTCATAATATAATGCCAGTGGGAAATACTCTATGTATGAATACATACATAGATGCTAAATGCACGTATGAGGGGGAGCTATCTATGTAAGAGGAATCACCTAGGAAGGCTGCAGTTAAAGTAACTGTTAGCACTTCATTACTCAAAAAATAACAGGCATTTGGGGTTGTCTTTACATTTTTATGGAAGACTGAAAAATACAACTCGGACGAGCACAACCAGCATGTTCCCCTGCAGTCCTGGCAATCAATTCAGCACTTCCCAACACATCCATGACTCTGTCAGAAGCCCTGTTCTCAATTAAATATAAGCATGTTTGGTGTGTTTTGCAACTTTGAAACAGTGTAAACTTTGCAATTATACTTATAATCTCCACCACAGACCAAATCTGTACTTATTACAATGCAACTGATTGCTAGATGGAAAACAGTGGTTAACAACAGAGTTGCAAAAAGAAAGCGTTGGAGTGGTTCTGGAAAAAAAATTCCAAGTCATGTTACCCCATTGCTAGCCTGAATCATCCGTTAGAAGCCAGTAATCATGCTTTCATGTATCACTTCTCTACATAAGCTCCATAATTTGTATCCAAATTGCAGTGTACTTCATTTCAATGAGAGCTATCTCCTACCATGGTGGTGATCCTCAATCACAATTTCCAGATCCTGCTCATAGCGTGAAACACGTTTTGTAGATCTTATTACAATCACAAATTGTCTCCTGGATTATCAAATAGCAATGCGTATTACTGTAATTACCTACCTGAAAGATGAAGCTAAGCAAATATTTCATTTGGTCTTTAATACACTGTGCCAGTGAAACTAAAATTATTCCAAGTCATGCTTTATGAACAACCTGAAACCATTTTTTTCCTATGTCTAAGTCTAATACAAAATATGACTCTTCCTGCCTGATAAAGTAAACAAGGATTCGCAATGGTAATAAAACACTGCTGCAAAGTCTCAAATCAGCTAAATTTGACCTGTTGTGTACGAGTATTTTCCTACTCAGCTTTTTAACACGAACATGCACATACAGACCCTGATCTAGCAGACTACTTAAATGTTCTACAGCTAAGTAGAGTACACGTTGCCTCTCGAGCTCACGAGGCTGCTTGTTGATGCGTGTTGGGATAAGCAAATACAGTACCGTGCTTCTGAACTGGGACAAAATTTTGTATTAACAAGCATGTGCCACTAACAGACTGCACCATGAGATGCAGGTCCCCTCTGAGAATTAGTTATTTAAATAAGTGTGCATTTGGTTTCACAGTTTAGCCTATTTTGTTCAAATAGGCACTTCATACTCCCATCTGCACCCACTGCCTCTCTGCAGCTTGCCATATAATGGGGGAAGGAGAGGCCAACACTGAGCTTTATGAGAAGACAACTAGTCCTAGGTCTCCAGAGGTGAGTTATCCACTTCAGAGAAACCTTCATTACTTTTAAACCTATTTGTATTTGGAAACTTCAGAAGAAAGTAATCCACTAATGTAATATTTTGCAGAAAACAACCCTCCAAAAATAATTAATGCTTTTATTTTTTAAGCTCTTCACCTAAAACAATGCAAAAGAAAGTCAACTCTCCTGTTCTTTGGAACATTAAGGCAACATCATCTGACTCTAGATCCTCCTATTTCTTCTCATGGAAGAGTGAATTGCTTCAGAACTTCAAAAAAGAAAACTACAATTTTTTTGCTCTTAGGTTCCTTTACAGCAGCCACCAATAAGTACCCTGTAAACCACGGTTCATTTTTAACTTTAAACACAGCACCGACTCAGCTTGTTTTGAGTGAAGAGTTTAATAAACTTCTATTAATTGTAAGAAGTTCAGCTGAATGTAAAATCTTCAAATCAAAGATGCCAGCATTAGATATCCACTGAGGCTCTTTCACCACAACGGACTTTTTAAAAATTAAACTGGCCTGCATGAAGTGTTTTGTCAAAAAAAGACCTATATCAAGGCAAATTGAAACTTCTCAGGATAGCTCGACTAACACATGATCTACAGAAGAGAAAACATAAGCTATTTAGACAAGAAAAGTCCAAAGCCTCCAGCATTTCCACAATCACGTTAATTACATTTACTAGAGACTGAACAGGTGGCAGCAGGAAGATTTGAAAAAAAAATCCTTAATGTAAAGTAGCCTAACACCTATGGAAGCTTTACAGGGTGAAAATAA
The DNA here is from genome assembly GCF_000699245.1 of Pterocles gutturalis. Lineage (NCBI taxonomy): Eukaryota > Metazoa > Chordata > Aves > Pterocliformes > Pteroclidae > Pterocles > Pterocles gutturalis. The sequence goes on from NW_010100207.1 coordinate 111,103, forward strand.
ATCTATGCAATTATTTCACAGCACTGTAAATTAATTGCACTTCCAATTTTCAGGACACAGTTTTATTCGAATTTTGCACCTTGTTGTAAAAACGCTGCACGAAACATGAAAGGGAATTCTCCTCTCCTTTCTAAAGGGAGTTTGAGGACTGTGCACAGATCTTCATCGACAGCTGCTTGTACCAGACCACCAAAGCCACGGTGGCAAAATGATGCTCTAACTGTAGCTATAGGCAGTTTCCCTTCCCTCACTGTGATAACTCCCCAATTGTTTTAGTAAAGGGCAGATGTCGTGCATGACCCAATTGAATACCCATTTTTATTTTGTTATGGCTTTGGGGAAGGAAGAGAGTGTTGCACACAGAATTCAGTGTTGATTAAAAAGCACTAACATTTGGCTGAACAAACCCCAATTTAGCCCCCTGGGCCTGTCTGACCCAGTAACCACTGCTTCCTAACTGCTCTGTTATGACAAAGTTTGCCTGAAAAACGCAGAGCTTGCAGAGCAAAAAAATATGACGCTTACGTCAGTTTTGCAACATTTCCTTAATGACATTACTGTGCAAATTCTCATTCTCCCACCCTCAAATTTATTGGGTTTAGATTAAACATTTGTAACAAAGACATAACTCACGGAGCCTCTTTAGTGACCAAACAGGGAATGCATGCAACTATCAGATACACATATTACTCCACTCAAATGCAGACAATAAATTTACAGCAAGATCTTGTTTCACTACAGGGAAAACACGGCGGAAGAAGCACACAGTACTTTGAGAATTCAAAATGTACCATTCCTACGTTACCGGAAAACATTTTTCCTACAGGCACTCTAAGTCTATACAAAAAGGTATCACCTACCAAAAAAAGAACCCTGTTTTGTTTCCACAGTTTTCCTTCAGATATGCTTCCTTAAAACACAGGTCTTTCATAGGTGTTGTAGGCTCAGGGTTTGCCTTTCCTATAAACCTGCAACAGTAAACTCTATACAAAAGAGTATAAAAAGCAGAGGCAGGTAGCACGGAACATACTTAGCCCCGAAAGTAAGAGCAAAAGCATTAGCATCATGTAGGAAGAGAGGCATGGTGGCTACACTTGAACTGCCTCTTGCAATACCATCACCAACTTTATCAAGATCTGGTACCAAACCTAAGTCCCAGTTCTAACACATGGATAAAAACTGCATCTTCTATTATGAAGAAAAAAAAGGAAATGTAGATTTCCATTCACCACCACAGAAGAGGGTAAATTTGAAAAAAGTACCAGCCACTAAGTGCTCAGTAACCAAACAGTAAACAAAGCCTCCAAAATAATAGCAGGTCTTGTGATTTTTTCAGCATTCAAGGACTACAACAGACAATGGGTGCATAGGAGCACGAACCAAGAGCAAAGATTTTGTGGTGCTTAAGAACTAGATGCCTGCAGCTCTCTCCAAAGGACACTGATCGACCTCCCACACAGAAAGCAAGGAGACAGCAGAGACCCTCTCTAAAGAGCATGAGACATCTTACAGGTAGTAGAGATTAATGGTAACTTGCAAAAATGTGATTCGTTAAAAGGGTGAAGGGGCTGACACATTTAGAGATTATCAACACTTAAGCATTTTACAGGACCAAAGAAAATCATGTTTAGGAACTTCTAATTTCTCAGGCTCTCCAAAGAACTTCAGAGGAAGAAACAGGGAACATCAGCACAGCCCAAAACACAGCCTCTGTACAACTCATACATTTGCTTTCCTTTCCAATTGCTCCCAAGCTGAGGGGATATCCAATATGAGCCTTCAAACTAAGGACTGGTTTTGTGTCACAGCAGAGGCAATTCTTCTTGGGGGGGAAGGCAGCATACCACAATGTACATTTCAAACATTTTTTTCCACAAAAGACGTTTCAATTTCTTATGAGAGAAAGACCTTTCTAGTATAAGTATCCTGCTTGTCTGGATTAAAAAAAAATTATTTCCTACTGTTTTTTGTTCTTCTGCCAACATCAACTTCTTAAACACTGTAAAAACAAACAACGGTGAAAAAAGAAGAATATTTGCTCCATCAGCAGAGGTCACAGACACGAAGGAGCTTACCACACCACTGTGCAGCACAGCAGAACAAGGCAGAGGCATCAGGGCATCCAGACACTATACCAGAGAAGAATCTGGGAAACCATTTCAGCAGCTCCCAGTGGATCCTGCCTGAAAAACGCCTTGGAAAACAAGTAGTACAGCTGTAACATGAGAGACTTTTAAACTAGTGCTCCATAGCTGCGACCTGATGACAAGACAACCTGATGCAAAATGCTTATTTTCAAAAAAGCTTTACTACATTTTTTTAATGAAAACTCATGTTCACAGTTCATCAGCACAAAGAGGGCTTGATACTCTTTTAAAATGTCATCAACATATAAAGAAAAAATAGGCACGTCACCTAGCTCATGTGAAAACCATAAGCAAGGCACTCTGAGCCCTCAAACTGACAGAGCTTCCACGGTCTGAGATTGAAACTCTGTTGTACTCTTGCTTTTTCCTGAATTTCCCACACACACATACAAAAAGCAATGCCCTTAAAGCCCAAAGGACTTAGATCTAATGCAGTAACTCCAAGTAGTCCAATTTTGTTAACTATTTCAGAGAAGAAACAGCCAAGGAGAAGAACAGCATTCAGTACAGTTATGCACGCAATAAAGTCACCCTTTCACTCCCCATTTTCTGCTCCCATAGTCCTGGCTTTCTGGAAATGGGTTAACATGAGACCCTTGTCAGTCATCAGCAAGCTCTGCAGTGGGCACTGCACCCCTGAGTCCCACCAAGCCTTGCCGTACGTGTTAGCCAGGCCCTGGTTTTCTCTACAGAGATGGAGGTCCTCATCTAAACAGATACAACACCAACAGACATTACTGAGCTGATGGAGTGTCAGGAGAATAAATGACACGGAAGGAAAGGGAAAGATTTAGCAAAGCCAAATACTGCTGGAGTTAATAATCATGTCCTAATTCAAAACAGGCTCCTCTAAAGCAGTTCAGGTTCATCTTAATTACTACACAGTTTTTTTCTTGGCATAAGCCAAAGGGGTTCACATCAGAACAGCAGCAACCACTTGGGAGGCAGGAAGCTGCTGTGCTTATTCTATGAGTATCATGACCTGAATTAATCATTATGTAGTGCTGCACATTTCCTTAAATCATCTCCAGTGCATACATTCCTGGTCGCACATCCAGGGTCACCATAGCTATGAGGGAATCAGAAGACAGTGGTGAAGCTTGCTGGCACTGCTGCCCTGCCTCTTCCACGTGCCTCCACAAGGGCAGAGCTGCTGGGGCTAACATTCAGGAAGGTATTTCCTTGTGCAGACTCCTACCGTGCATACTACAGGTAAGCCCATACACAGCTTCATGGAAAGACACAGCACGAGATACAGCTTCCAGGCAAAGCTGGAAATGAAAAAGTCCACATGCTAGTGTGTGAGAGCGTGAGCTAATAGCCAATTTCAGGTCATGTGAACAGAGGCAAGTTCAGGTTACTTCACAGACTCTGATAGGAAACAACCTATATGGCCCAGCCAGAACACTGTCAGACATCCGCACTGAGCAACTTTTGCCCCAGTGCATACAGGGGCACCGTGATCACCCTCGGATTCAAAGTCCACAGGGCTTATCATAAATGAAGGGTATACCAGCACTACACACAAAGAAAAGGAGGACCCATTTTGTTCAATTTTACACCTGGAAAAAAATTCTTTTCCATTGCATTCCGTAACAAAATAAACAACCAAAAAACCAGATACCAGGGAAAAAAAAAAGCTTGTCTTGTTTCACACTAAGCCCACAAAGGCCACACAAGCACCATCCTCAGAACCTACTGCAGAAAGGATTGCAGATGCCAAAGCCATGCCTTACTTACACTTTGTCCTGCAGCCACAAAAGCCCCTGGTCATGCTGGTCTCCCACACAAGGGATGCTGGCAGTGGGCACGCAGCTAAGAAGGGCTGTAGTCCTGCTGTCCTTCTCTCATGCTTCATGTTTTGCATCATTAACTTCAGTGTTTAAGAGAAACAGCTGTCTTGGCAGGTCACGCTCAAGGAAGAAAGGCAGGTTCTGAGACAGTAAGTGCAAAAGCTCCTTAAAAGTCATGATGACCTAGGGGAAGGATTTTAAATTAATTGCCAGTATCTCCTAGCAGGAAGCATCGGCATGGTACATCCTGAGTGCTCTGGGAGGCCTGGGATGCAGGCTGTCACCATGGTGCTCTCCCCAGCTGCCCGCTTCAGGACAAAGCAGGGCACAAAGAAGCTGCCAAGCCTTCAGGCTTTAAGAGTCACAGCTCCAGCCATGTCTGCCACCAAAGAGCGAAGGCTCCTGCTGCAAGTCCACTCATGACTATGGAATTCATCCGAGTGCCCAAGAGCAAAAGCCTGAATGTCTCTGGGACCACATGCAGCAGCTCAGATCAATTCAGTCTTGGGATACTGCTGCGAAGTCAACGATTTATCCTGACACAGGAAAATACTATTAAAATTGCAAATAAATGCAAGTTCAACAAGGCCAAGTGCAAGGTCCTGCACCTGGGTCAAGGCAATCCCAAGCACAAATACAGGCTAGAGGATGACAGGATTGAGAGCAGCTCTGAGGAGAAGGACTTGGGGGTACTGGTGGATAAAAAGCTGGACATGACCCAGCAATGCGTGCTAGCAGCCCATAAAGCCAACTGTGTCCTGGGCTGCAAAAGAAGCATCACCAGCAGGTTGAGAGAGGTGACTCTCCCCCTCTGCTCTGCTCTCATGAGAGCCCACCTGGAGTACTGCATCCAACTCTGGGGTTCCCAACATAAGAAGGACATGGACCTGTTGGAGTGGGTCC
>NW_010100207.1:116003-120101 GCF_000699245.1 Pterocles gutturalis
GGGATGTTCAGCCTGGAGAAAAGAAGGCTCTGGGGAGACCTTATAGAAGCCTTTTAGTATTTAAAGGGGGCCTACAGGAGAGATGGGGAGGCACTCCTTCAGGGAGTGTAGCAATAGGACAAGGGGTAACGGTTTTAAACTGAAAGAGGGTAGATACAGCTTAGATAGCAGGAAGAAATTTTTTCCTGTGTGGGCGGTGAGTTACTGGCACAGGCTGCCCAGAGAAGTTGTGGATGCCCCGCTCCTGAAGGTGTTCAAGGCCAGGCTGGATGAGGCTTTGAGCAACCTGGTCTAGTGGATGGTGTCCCTGCCCATGGCAGGGGGGTTGGAACTCAATGATCTTTAAGGTCCCTTCCAACCCAAACCATTCTATGATTCTATGATTTCTCTCCTGTGTTTAAACTTAGGTAAGAAGAAATCTCTCTGCATAGAGATTTAATAACCAGATGCAAATTCAAAGCACAAGTGTTGGAGCAGTGAAGCATATGCAATGAAAAGCTTGACATATTTTTTGAGTAAGGCAACAGAAAACACATAAGGCACATTTCACACATGCAGAAGCAGACAGACTACTGGCCATGTGGGAAGTGGGCACAGCAGTCACGCTCACAAACACGTATGGGAAAAAAAAGGCATGTTTCCCTCCTACTAATCTTACCATCCTCTTCCCTAAAAAACAAAGGGTTAAGGACTGAAGTATTTTGAGAAGGATTACAGTAGATGAGAACTTAAGCAGGCATAATGGCATTTTTTGAATCCATAAACCTGCCATATACCACAGGAAAGACGAAGGAATGCTTCAGGAACTCACTTTTTGGCTGGATAACTGCTGCTCCCGTTCTACGTCTTCATAAGAAGTCAGTATAAGACCCTCCTCAGGAGTCCTGCACAGGGACCCATGAGCATGCCAGAGCATGAACAGAGATACCACTTTTCCAATTATCTGGAAGGATTTCTCTTGTTTCTTTGCTTTTTAACAGAAACTCAGGTATTGTTTCCATTCTTATCCCTCAGCTAAACTCTTAACAACCGTGTTGCAAAAAAGGAATATTCCTTATTCTCTAACCCATTTGAACATAATTCTTTCTAAGAGGGTAGGTCAACTTCAGAAAGCATATTTCCATTCTACAGCCAGCATACTGATCAAGTTGGCAAGTACCTCTACATACAAAAAATAGCAATGCTATCTAAGATCAACTAATTGAGCACAAAACAAAATAGTTTCATCAATTAAACACCTTTTGTAAGTGGAAGAAATAGATAGCACTGACTGTAACTATGTTGGTATTTTTCTGAATTTTTTCTTTGTATGTTCTTATAAGACCATAAAGAAGATTCACGTGTGCAGTAATTAACACATTTATACATCAGGTTTTAACAGCAGCTGGGAAATTCCCATTAGCCTCAGCAATAACATTTAGTATTCCATGTGCGCTGTGCCCTTCTGTCACTGTGGAAACAGAAAACCAAGCCTCCAACTTCCCTCCAGTAAAGCACTTACTCTTGCTTTAAGAGAGCATCTCCTGACTTTCCAATTTTTTTTAAAGCTGTTTCTCCCAATGTCCCCTCTGTCTTCTATCTCTAGCAGAAGTATATAACTTACTTTGAAACAGATAAAAGCTAGCAGCTACCACAGAAAGACATCATCTATGGAAAACACACCTGCACAAGCCCACTGCACCATCGGATGGTGTCACAGCCGTGCTCCCCACGTGTGCAAAACTGGCAAGCGCTCTTGGCCACCATTTCAGGGAAAAAGACTTCAATGGCGCATCAAACACCAACAGGAATAAAGGAGGCAGGGAACCATCTACCCATACATATACCTCTGCCCACAAAATCTGGTAGAAAACAGCTTAGAGGGAGGGAAGGAAGGATGAGGTTTAACCACAAGGTTTGGCACTTCCTCTCTGCAAGGATGATAGAAAGAGCCTAAACCATGCTGGGGAGCAGACCGTAATGGAGAAAACATTCAGTAGTTTTTATGATGACAGCCATGGGAAACCTAAGAAAATCCAGAAATAAAGTTTTACAGGAAAATAAAATCATCTTAATGAAATCTGCAGACAGTTTAAGGCTAAAATCATTTGAGTCTTGAGTCACACTGCTACTTCATTTGTGTTTTGTTTCAGTTCCACCCACTCCCCAAATACTTACCTTCAGTCAGACATGGCCACTTTAAATTAGAGATTTCAAGAGCTTTTTTACTCCTTCCTGGTCCTTTTGTGCCTCCCTGAGGTTTCCACTGAGGAATAATAATAATTTAATATGTGGCAGATTACAACAATTTCTCAAACACAGCTTTGCAAGCGTATTGGTAGCAGACAGGATGAAAAACCTCAAAGAATTTCAAGAGAAGGTTAAAGACTAAGTATTTATTATATGCTTCTCATAACTCAAGTTTGAGGAGAAAAACAGGTAATTTTCAACTTTTTAAAAATAATGTAAAGGGAGGGACTAAAAATTATGGGCTACAAAAATGAGAATTACTTAACTGGCTATTTTTCATTCCATGTTATTATTTCTTTAAGTTTCCAGGCATCGTCCGAAATGGGAAATTTTCATCAGACAATTACCAAGCCTGAGAAATTGCCACTTTGATTTCAACATGGAATGGGAAAAACTTCTATGAACGTATACACTGCATGAGGGAAATAATTACTAACACAGGCTACATCAGTTGCAAATAGCAAAGCCCCTCTGCATCACATTCCTTGTATTTGCTTACACAAAAATCTGTTTCAATGAAAGTTATCAGCTTTAGTACACAATAACTTCACTGGCTGGGGAACAGGCAATAACAGATAATGCACTAAGATTCTGTTACATTCCCCCAACACAGTATGACAAGTATCTCAGAGATTTCAAGAGATTTCAAGGCTTTTGCACCTGCATCTGTTGCCGTTTTGTGTTGTGGGTTTTGTTTGGTAGCAAGGGAGGGGCTGCGGTGATTGCTCCTGTAAGTAGCTGCTAAAGGTTCCCTTGACTCCAAATCCCTGAATAAAGTGAGGGAGGGGCTACAGTGATGGTTCCTGAGAGTAACTGCTAAGAGTTCCCCCAGCTCCAAGTTTGTTTGGTAGCAAGGGCGGGGCACACTACCGAGCTGGCCCCTGTGAGAAACTGCTGGAAGTTCCCCCAGCTCCAGGCTGGACCCGCCCCTGGCCAGGGCTGAGCCAGTCAGCGCCTCTGCAAATGACATACTGAAGAGGGGGCACAGTGTACGGAGGCTGGCACAGTCCCAGGCACAGCCCGGCTGGTCTGTCCAGCTGCCGGCCTGCCCACCCAGCTTCCGCCATGGCCCAGACAACCCAGCACAGCCCCTGCGCGAGAGCTGGGAGTTCCTCAGGAGCCAGCGAAAGAACGTGCAGCAGAGAGAGGAGCTGGGTGTGAGAGAGACACCTACAGAGACAGCAAGGTCAGTGAAGAGAAAGGAGAGAGAGGAGGTGCCAGAGCAGAGATTCCCCTGTAGCCCCTGGTGAAGACCACGGTGACACCTGTTGTCCCCGAGCAGCCCATGGAGAGCAGAGCTTGCCTGCAGCTTATTGAGATGCAGTCCATGGAGGATCCCACGTTGGAAGAAGTAACTGTGCCCAAAGGAGGCCCTGAATATGTGGAAGGAACCCATGCTGTAGCAGTTGTAGGAGAACTGTAAACTGGTGGGAAGGACTCACATTGGAGAATTTTGTGAAGGACTCTCCCATGAGAAGGGACCCCACACTGAAGCTAGGAAGACTGCTGAGGAACCCTCCCCTGAGGAGGAAGGAGCAGCAGAGACACCATGGACTGATTGAAACCCCCATTCCCTGCTCCCCTGCCCTGCCGGAGGGAGAAGGCAGGGAAACCAGGCACCTGGTTCCTGGCCTTCCCAAGGGAAGAAGGGAGAAGGTGCCTTTTTAAGATTTACTTCTCTTTCTCAATATCTTGCTCTGTTTTTTGGATTGTTAACAAACTGAAATTGTTTTTTTGTGTTTTCCCAAGTTGAGCCAGTTTCTTGCCTGTGACTATAAGTGGTGAGTGATCCCTCCCTGTCCTTGCCTCAGCCCATGAGGTTTTTAGCAAGAGCATACATGGCACATACGAGACAAAGAGGTGATTCGA
>NW_010100208.1:0-1272 GCF_000699245.1 Pterocles gutturalis
TCTTCTCGGCCACGTCGGTCAGCACCGAGAAGGTGGGCTCCACGATGAAGTCGATGAAGCCTGCGGGGACAAAGGGGACATGGTGGCGTCGATGGGGACATCTGCCATCCCTGGAGATGGGGACATGGGATGGGGACAGGGACCCGCCACCACTCACCAATCTGGGATGGGGACATGGGATGGGGACTGGGACCCAGGATGGGGACACAGGATGGGGACAGGGACCTGCCGTCACTCACCAATCCCAGACAGGGACATGGGATGGGGACACAGGATGGGGACACAGGGAGGGGACAGGGCCACAGGGGTGGTGACGGGGACCTGGGGTGGTGACAGGGACCCGGGGCGGGGACAGGGACCCGAGGTGGGGACAAGGATGTGCCACCACTCACCAATCCGGGACAGGGACACTGGGTGGTGACAGGGACATAGGATGGGGACCTGGGGTGGTGACAGGGACCCGGGGCGGGGACAGGGACATGGGATGGGGACAGGGATGTGCCACCATTCACCAATCTGGGACAGGGACACAGGGTGGTGACAGGGACATGGGATGGGGACAGGGATGTGCCACCATTCACCAATCTGGGACAGGGACACAGGGTGGTGACAGGGACATGGGATGGGGACAGGGACACAGGATGGGGACAGGGACATAGGATGGGGACCTGGGGTAGTGACAGGGACCCAGGGTGGGACCCAGGATGGGGACAGGGATGTGCCACACTCACCAATCCGGGACAGGGACACAGGGTGGTGACAGGGACATGGGATGGGGACAGGGACACAGGATGGGGACAGGGACATAGGATGGGGACCTGGGGTAGTGACAGGGACCCAGGGTGGGGACAGGGATGCTACCACTCACCAACCCGGGACAGGGACATGGGATGGGGAGAGGGACACAGGGTGGGGACAGGGACATAGGATGGGGACACGGGGGGGGGACAGGGACACGGGATGGGGACAGGGACACGGGGTGGGGACATGGGGTGGTGACAGGGACCTGGGATGGGGACAGGGACCTGGGATGGGGACAGGGACATGCCACCACTCACCGATCTGGGACTGTGCCACCAGCGTGGAGCTGCGGTCGCAGAGCGGGGAGAAGGGCAGCCCCAGCTCCGCCTCCTTGTCCCCCTGGCAAAGCAAAGGAGATGCACGTCCCCAAGGATGGGGCTACGTCCCCAAGTGCCACCAGCCCTCTTTGGGGACACCGGGGACACTACCTGCCGGAAGAACTCCTCCATGAGGGCGCGTGTCCAGCGGCTG
>NW_010100208.1:1621-2075 GCF_000699245.1 Pterocles gutturalis
TTACGCGAATTCGTCCTTGGTGAGGTTGACGAAGATGTTCATGTCGTCGTCCTGCAGCATGCGGAACACGGCGCTGATGTGGTGGTTCTCCAGCACCGAGCGGTCGTTGTACAGGATGGCGCAGTCCGACCTGGGGACACGGGGACACCGGGAGGGGACACTGCGGTGGTGGCACAGCCAGGGGTGGGCTGAGCCTCCCCCAGGGAGAGGGGTGGCCCCAGGGCGCCAGCACGGTTGTGTCCTGGTCATACTGGTGGCCCTGGGTGTCCCCAAGGTGGCAGAAGCGCTGTATCGGTGGCCTTGGGTGTCCCCAGCCTGGGGACAGAGGGGACACTGTGGTGGTGGCACAGCCAGGGGTGGGCTGAGCCTCCCCCAGGGAGAGGGGTGGCCCCAGGGCGCCAGAATGCCTGTGTCCTGGCTGCATCGGTGGCCCTGGGTGTCCCCAAGGTGGCAG
>NW_010100209.1:0-15876 GCF_000699245.1 Pterocles gutturalis
GGGGTTCCGGGGGCGAAGGGGCCGGGCCAGACCAGGGCTCAGCCGCTGCTCCCCTTCAGGTGCTGGGGACGGGAGCTCATTTTCTCATTCCGGCCGAAGCGGTGGTGCCAAGCTCTCCCGCAGCGCCGTGACACCCGGTGTAAGTCCGACAGACGTGTGTGTTTCCCCCTCACGGGTGTCCTCGCCCCCCTGCCCCCGGGCCCACGGGCTGTTGTGCAGCTGCAGTATGCGGTGTATGGACAGGCCAGAAGGCGCGGTGTGCGGTCTGTGTGGGAAACGGCGGTCAGTGCAGCTGGGGGCTCTGAGGACACCGAGCTCTTCTGACGTTTGGTTTTCCTCCCCTTGGCTGAAGAGGGTTTTGTAGAGAGCGTAATAAAGTTTCCATCTGGTGAGGATGTGGAGGCCTGTGCCTCTCCAAAAGTTGTATCAATTTTGTATTATTTAAAAACCTTTATATTTCACCTAACCTGGCTAAATAAACACACAGAATATTGCCTAATAATGTGTGTGAAACAGCTGTGTGCTTCAACATACCTGTAAGTTAGGAAAATGTGTGCTTTGGATTGTTCGACCTGAATACCCTCCTGTGGAGTTCTGTTCAGTAGACTGGAATGACAAAAAAAAATGGGACAACTGCAAATAACTGAGGGCTGAGGGAAGCAGGATTCATAGTGGCAGTATAATCTTGTCCGCTACATAACATAGTCTTAAGGCTTATCTGAAGCAATCAGATATTCTTGAAGTAGGAATCTCAATCAATACAATTTGCTTAAATAACTGAATATACCGTGATTGTTGCTGCCTTGGTCAGTGTTATTTTCGTTTGCTTTTAGAATAAGATAATATTTACACTGTAGTTCTCCTCATATGCTTAGCTTTTGGCCTTGGGTTTCTTTCATGCTGTTGGCACAATGAAAGAATTCTTTATGAACTGTGTTTGTTTCATAAATTGTTACAGAGAATGTTATGAGATGGGTTTGACTAGTTTGACCATCTTGAGTCTTGCATGTTAAACTATGTTTCTGGCCCTTCAGTCTTTCTGATGTCTCTTTTCCGGGTCCTTCCTGTTCTTTCAACATGAGTCCTGGGTCACCAGAATGGAGCATTTTGTTCTAGCACTATGTGTTTTAGGGCTAAATACTTACTATGATTACTATTTGTGTTTAGGCATCCTCTTTTCCAGGTCCTTCCTGTTCTTTCAACATAAATCATGAGTCCTGGGTCACCAGAATGGAGCATTTTGTTCTAGCACTATGTGTTTTAGGGCTAAATACTTACTATGATTACTATTTGTGTTTAGGCATCCAAAGATAACCTTATTTCTCTCCAGTGCAGTGTAGTATAAGGAGTTCTTGCTCAGCTCACCACTGAGTAATTACCAGCTTTCTTATGTCCCAGAAACCTCTGTACTATAAGCATTGCTGAGTCTTCTGTTCGTACTGGCATGATCTCGCACATGGTCAAATATGAGGAGATACAATTTAACACAACTATTTTCAGAGTGGTGATATAATTTAATATGACATAGGCTTATATGGGAAGTCTATCACATTAAATTATTTGTATGTACACATACACACATGCTTCCCTGTTTTTTTAGCAAGGAGTGAGTGTAGTTGCGTAGTTGTATTCCAAGCTTCTTTCAAAAAATTTTTTTTGTTTGCCCTGTAGGTTGGGGAGTATGGCTGCTAAGAAACTAAGAAGAGCAAAGTTGTCTCAGGAGCTGTGTGAAAGGCTGAGTCGCCATCAGATCACTACCTGTCAGGTGAAAGGTTATGTTTATGGTGGGGGTTGTCTTTTAGGGGTTGGGTTTTTTTGGGGGGCATTGTATTTTAATGCATATCTTGCTTACTTTTTTGTAGTTTAATTTACGGGGAGTTTTACTTTCTATAAAGTAGAGGACATTTCATGCTCTATCTAGCCTGCTACCTTGTGAAAATATAGCTTTAAACCGATAAATGCCTAACTAAAACATTTAAACTTGTATGTACTTACTACCTTCCCTTCTAAAGAGAACCTGAAGATGCTTTATTTTAGCAAGGGTGTGCAGATACTACTTGGATGGAGTAAGGCATCCATTTATGAACACTTCACAAAAGCATTTATACTACATAATCTAGTAACATTTAACCTTGTATGCACTTACTACCTTCCCTTCTAAAGAACCTGAAGATGCTTTATTTTAGCAAGGGTGTGCAGATACTACTTGGATGGAGTAAGGCATCCATTTACGAACACTTCACAAAAGCATTTATACTACATAATCTAGTATGTGAATGTGCTGTGTTGCTACTATCAGTTATGGTTTGATTCAGCAGAACATTCTGAAGTAGTTCTTATGAATGCCTGCCTAAAAAGCCAAGAGGCCCTATATATTTCAGTAGTAGGCATGATAAATATAGGATCTAGCCCTAGGACTGCAGTCTAGAATGTGTGGTGTAATTTGAATGTTTTTCAGGTAGATAGAGACTTTTGTGGGCAAAAAGGTTTTACCTTGTTGCAGTTCCATCACACAGTCCTTGAATGTTTGGTCCTTTGACTCCATGTCCTTTAAAATATGAATACAATTTCCTCTAATATACTGGTATCGAGAAAGGTAGGAGAGGTATAGCATAATAGTGTATAACATAGCACAGTTGGTAAACCTGTGGAATCTATACTAGTTGTATATAAATTTTAGGTTAGTTTAGTCCTCAGTCTTGATTTCTGGGTTGAGCTCTCTGAACTGTTTTATCGTCTTTCAGGACTTTTTGTGTCTTTCTGTCTTGGAGCTAATGAAAGTGACGGGACAGAGCTACTATGATGTGCAGAAGCTTATTTGCAAAGTCAGCCGAGCTTGTGCTCCAAAAATGCAGACAGTAAGTATGCTTGTGCTAGTTCTGGTTTTATCAATATCTGTGAAAAAGCTAAACAGTGTCACTCATCTTGTTACCTGTGAGGTTTTGAGGTTGCAGTTTGATTGCACAATGAAATAATGCTTTTATTCTTAAATTTAGATCTCTGAGGCACTTTAGTTTGATGCAGTGACACTTATTAAGCATTACAGCCTCAAGAGATTGTTCAGGCTTGCAGAATTTGTTCTGAGTGCAATAGGAAAAGATGGCATTCTCTCTTGCAATCCAGCATATAAAAGTTGCTTCTAGTTTGTACCCTGCAACTAAAAAAATATTGTTTAATGCAAGCAAAGGATAAGAATTTCAGTATAAATTGGTTTTAGACATAAAATTGGTGCCAAGAAGTTAAGTGATCCTGACAATAACTTTTTGAGGATTTTTTTCTGTCCATGTAAACGAGCTGCTGTGTGGTTTAAGCTACAGGTAGCCTAATGGGAGAGAGTGCAAGAAGGAAACAGATATTAGCTGCAATGCAGTGGCTAGATTTTTTTTCTTTTTTGAATTCAGGTGAAAAGATTTCCAAAATGATGTACTTTTAGAACAGAGAGGACATGAACAGTTCTGACCTGTGTCAATGCAGCCTGTTTTTTTTTCTGAAGAAGTAATCCATGTCAAAATGTATTATGTATAGTTGGCATAGTAAGTCTTGCAGTAACTCAGTGAAATTTTGAATTCACACACACACTGCGTTAAAGTTAGTGATATGCAGAATTAATGTGGCTTATACTGAATGGATTAAAAGCTAGCTATTTACTAGTTTTCCTTGAATTAACTGTTAATAATCATCAATAAATTGAAGACAGATGGAATTTTACTTTACATGTAGAGTTGTAGCATTTGCTTTTGCCTGTCATTCATACATCACTGTTCAATCAAATTTCTGGAATAAAATAGATCTTTGCCAAGAAGCTTGGCAGATACTGAAGTTTGTCAGACAGCAGGTGCCAAGGCCTGTTAATACAGGGCCAGCTGATAGATGACCAAATATGTAAGTGCATGCAGTAGAGCTCCACTTCCAGAAACAGAGGATGTTATCTATTTTTGAGGGATGTGGATTGAGTCTTTGCAAAGACAGGATTTCAAATGGACTTAGAGTCAGAATGACTGATGTAACATCATGACTAATAATATCTTGACAATATCTTTGAGTAAAAAAAAATAAATAATTTAGATAATAGGAGTTACAAACAAGGGGAAAATACTGTCCAGATGTGGCACTGGAAGCACTGGCAGTAAAACTTGAGAGTATGCTAAGATATACAGTAAAACTGATTTCTGGAAAACTTGCCTCGCAGTATGAAGTAAAGCCTACTGACCTTATCGGAGGGGAATTTGGAGGGTGATTGGATCACACTATACACTGAGTAGAAAATTGTATTAGAGGCCGCTAGAATCTATCTGAACAAGATCCAGTGGCTGGAAGATAAATTAAAAAATGAATCCCTGAAATGGGAAGTAATAAGAAAATCTTTAGAAAGTAAGAAGCTACCATTGGAAAAGATTGTCTGGAAACTCTTAACTGTGACTAGAGCAGCAACCTCTAGACCTTGGACTGTTCCTTTTAAAATCAGACTTCTGATGTTCAGGACGCCCAGTGGTTAAGGAATGTGTCAGTTTTAGCAAGGTGCAAGCAAGATCTGTTGCTTTTGGAAACATCATGTTTTTGTGTTTCAAGATCAGCATTACCATTCTGTGTTTCTTCTTTGTCTGGTTGAAATTGATTCCTAAAATTAAAATAATTATGAACAGAATTCTGATCTTGGGCCATTTCTTCTAGTCAGTGGAGGGACTAGGAATTCAGCTCTTATCAGTTTTGTACTCATTCTGTCTTCTTGACTAGTTTTCCTTGCAAAAGTGGAAAATTATGAATGGCTACTGGATCAGTCCAGGCTTGTTCAAAGGCTTGGGAATCTTTAGCAAACCTTTCCTTGAACCCGGATATTTTCAAGTTGGTAACAAATGTTAGCCAGGGATTTCTTGATTTTAAGTTTCATGTGAATGTTCTGCATTGGTCACTAGCCACACACATAATGTTTCCTTATTTAAAAGTCGGAGTTCTATGGGTTAAAAGCAAACCTTGTTGAATAGGAGCATAGAAAAGCTTTGACTTGTAATTATAAAAGACTGTCATTTAATACTGTGGTGAGGGAGATACAACAAACTTTCAAGTTTACTCTCTGAGCTATAAGTGGGATATAAAGGCAAGGAAGGGCGATGGGCTAAGAAAAGACTATATCTGAAGATAGGAATAGTTGGCTCATTTGTTAAGACATTCTGGGTTGATGAAAGCAAATGTGAGCAGTTTGCTATTTCCATTTAAAAAATGTTTTCTCATATGTTTCTTTTCTTTTGTGCTTTTTTTTCTACTGTTGCAGGCTTATGAACTGAAGCTGAGGAAGTCTGTCGATCCTTCTTCAACCTTTTTATCCACCACGCTGCATGGTTTGGATAAAGTCTTGCATGGTGGAGTGCCCTGTGGATCCCTCACAGAAGTAACTTGTTTTATATATTTGACTGCAGTCACACATCACAACTAGAAGTCAAAGGTCACAGATAGGTTGGGCTGTCTTTTGTTGGTGCTTTAAACACAAAATACACAAATTTTGGCAGAGTGCACTTTGTTGTTGTGGTGGTGTTTGCTTGGTTTTTTTTCCCCAGTATGTCAGGTAAATAAGAAAATGAATGAATTAAAAAATTTGGTGACTATTTTCCTTTAAAAAAGTGAAAATTTTCCCAGGAAATTTGGGAGAATTGTTGACTGGATTTTACAGTGGGAAAGTTGCAGTGTGGTTTCATGGTCAGAGCACAAGGTGCTAAATCAGGAGTCTGTCCTTTTAATACTGATTCACTCTGACTTTGCCAAGTCATTACTTTTCATGAAGGTACAATAAGCAATTAGGACAAAAGTGTGAAGCATAAAGGCATGACAGTAGCTTTACAGAGCTTTTTTACATTAATGTAACTAACTTATGCAATAAATACGTAACACATTCTTTTTAAAAAAGATACTAATTAGGGCCTGTATTATGTGTGCATACCTAGCAAAACTACAAATTGTGCATATATATAGAGCTATAACTGTCACTGTGACCTTTGGATGCAGTGCTACTTTTTGGCTTTGATTTTTCTTTTAAGAACAAGGAAGTACTTCATCTTTTTGTACTTGGATTTCTCTATGGCCTCACAAAAAGTGGTAATAAGTTGCATAGTTTCTCTAATCTGAAAAGCAGGATTTGTGTAGATGCTCATAAGAGTCACTGAGTATTATAAAAATACAAAGACACAATCTCTGGTTTAGGAGTTTGCTGAGCTACAAATGGAGATGGAGTAACATATATATTGGAGGGAATATCAATATATATATTTGTGCCCTGTTCTTGTCTTATTCCCCTAGCCATCTGTTGTAGGCCCTTGGAAGAGACAGAATCCAGAGTTGGATGGACATTGTTTTTATAAAATGTGCCCATACTTGCCTTCTTAAAGTTCTGAACTCAGCTATGCACTTGAAATGAGTGGAAAAATACATAGCATGTCTCATGCTCTGAATTTAGACAGGTCAAAACCATTTTTTTCCTTGAACACTTTAACAGTCCTTACCAAGTCCTTTTCTTTTGTCTACTGTGGCAATTTGCCTCGGTAGAGAAGTGAGTAGTTATGAAAATCTTCTATGAGGAAAAATATATTTTTTTCCACATCCTACAATCAAAAATGTTGTTTAACTCATAGAAATCACTTATGAAATCTGATAGTGACTTTAAACATATTAGAGTTTGAGCAACACAGAGTTTACACTATAACAGCTTCAGCTCTAGTAAACTTTTATGTAATGAGAGGGTATTACTTATTAAAGATTCAGAGTATTTCTTTTTGTATACAGTGTACAGGACACCATTTAGGTCTTCAGAAAAACATTTAAGAATGCCTCCATGAACTTACATTAACCTATCAGAAGTAATATTTTCTTCATATTCAGGCCTGGTTTTATTACCAATTTACTGTAAGGAAATCAAATCAGAAGACCTTAATCTTAAGATTAGTGCTACTGTCTTTAAATTCTGGGAGAAAAGACTTGCTAAATTCTGTTTCATTGAAGAAGAGCTGTTCTTATAAGTAGCAGTGGGATATACAGGATCCTGAAATTGTAACTATGCTGCTGTTGAGCATAGTGCCTTGAGCAGGAGATGAGTTTTTGGTTCCTAAAAATATTTTTCTTAGCAAAGCAGTGGCCAAACTAGGTGTAGTTTGACTCCCTCTCTTTTGGATTATTGTTCGTGCAGTCAGCTGACAACAGATACATAGAACAGATACATAGAACAGATACATAGATACAGTGAAAATAGCACAGCCTGTGTTTGAAAATAAATTATGCTACCCTGTGGCTAGGAGCTGCTGGCTTTCAGGGATTTCCCTCTGGTCCACTAACTTCTCCTTGGTGGAGGCAGAGAATGGCTTTTCCCATGCTTAATGCTTCTTAAACTTCTGTACTGTGCTTCTGTAGTTGGAATATAGAACCACTGCTACACAGATAGGAGAAGGAAGTAGAATAGAGATGTGTCTTTTTGGTGATATGCTGACTTATCCTTGAGCCTGTGACTGGCTCATGACTGGTACCCAAAACAAGGATGTCACCCTTTGATAGGCCAACCCAGATAACCCAATCTATTTTGCCCTCCTTCCTGTGACTTGAGTAAAAGATGGCCAGAGTGTAAAAGTTTGTGCTAACGGATCCTGGAGTGTTTTTTTTCTTAATTAAAAAAATTAATGGATATGATCCTTTTGGGTCAGAAGAGACACACAGTTAATTTAAAAGGCTGCTGATAACAATGTCATGAATATTTGTATTTTTTCTTAATCCTAAGCATAGCTATCATTCAGCTATCAGTGCAGTCTATCTGACACATTCTTGCCTGAAGACCAGGTAGAATGGCTCTGGAGCACTGATAGACTTTGTCTGCCGATTGCCATGTTCTTGGTGTTGCTCCAGAGGAAGATTTGGGAAAAGCAGTCATTGATGTGCTGGGAGTTTTCCTGGAGTTTAGCTAACCTTTGACTTCTAAGGTGTTTTGTTTGTTTGTTTGTTTTTAAATTTTATTTGAATATAACTTCTGCAAGCAGTTGATAACAAAACATGGATGTCAAATATAATTTTGCTGAGATGGTATAAAGTAATACTCTTCAGGAAGTAAATGCAAATGCTTGACTTTGCAGAGCTATGTATTTTGCAATACATATGGTTTGGTTAATTATCATAATACTAAATTTTTAATCTTTTTTTCAGTGTTACCTTAAAACATTTATCTCTGGATAAAAGAAAATCTGGGAAACTGTTGCTAAACTCTGTTTTAAGAATGGTCACGCTCCATATGTATCAATCTATTTAAAGGTAGTCGGGGGACATGAATATATTCAAAAGATAGGCTGAACTTCTATCTGCTTGTAAATGAAAAGCAGTGTGCCAGGAAAGGTGTTGCACTTCACGTTTCCTTCTGAAAAAAACTTTTGTATGTTAAGTTTTTTATATTTTAACATGTTTTGATTAAAAATGCAGAGACCTGTCTAATGCAGTTACCTTTAAGTGGTGATCTCACCAAAAAAGTGAGATGTTGAAGTCTGTTCAAGGCATCTAGTGGATTAGACCAGAACTGCAAGGACTTCATCCTTCCACCAGTAGTTTGGTCTTGGTTGCACCCTCGTGCTGGACTGACAATGCTGATGCAGAATAACTATTTAATCGGAAATATACTACAGAGAACTAGGTAGACTCAAGAAATTAGTTGACTAATTTAAGAGATTAGAAGTATATAAAAAAAGTGTACTGCTTTTTATTTGCCTTTTCGGTGGAGAATGTGGAAAAACGTGGAAAACAATTAGGACATGGATTAGGGGTTTCTCAGGAAACAGGAAAGGCAGAGAGCAATTAACTATGCAGAAACTGATTTTCTCATTTAAAGCTTGGTTCTGAAAAATTTTTAAAAGCACTTTTGCAAGAGTCATGAGATCTGAAATAGTTTCAAAGATTGGCAGTGCTGCAAGTGTTCTTCAGCATGATTGTTAGATGAAATTTTAGTAGAAAGCTATCAAGTGTCTGCTGCTGAAGCTTTGATGCTGTGCTGCAGCTTGTGAACACTTTCAGGTCGTGTTCCTTTTGGATTCAAGTGATTTTGGAACTTCATTTTAATTTGCCCTTTTGCAACTTACTGGAGCATAGCGGGCCAGCAGATTGCCCTTTGGTATTTTTATTAGGCAGATATTCTAAGTCTGAGAGAAGTTCTCTTCAAAAGTATGTTATGTGCAGCATTTGCTGCCTGACTGGTGTGGCTAAATTGTTGTCTTCCTGTTACTTTACCCAGCAGTGAGGGTGGTTGGAAACTTGGAGTTTGGGTACATGAGCCACAGGGTTAAGACTTGTGGTGGTATCTTATACAGCCAAAACTGCTTGCTTTTTGAGTGCCAGAGGGATTTGATTTGCATTACACTGTCTCGGACCACTTTTTCCCAAACCACTATTGGGTCTTAAGTTGGAAATTAAATCATAGCTGAAATTTTGTGGTCAGATGTCAGAACTTTTGGCCAACTCCTCTGAGGAAAAATTAAAGTAATGACTTTGTGAATGTTGAAGAATTTAATCCCCTGGTTGCTGAAGAATTAGCTCCTTGTGACTTCATCCAAGCCCTACAGATGTGCCAGAGAAAATAATATATAACTTATTGGGGAAAAAATAAAAGTATATTTTATTAGGCAGAGGTAAATTAAAGACTTGTAGTCTTCACGTTTCTATCTGGATAGACTTGATTTTTTTGCAGAGCAAATTTAGGGTAAAACAAACTGAGCAAACCTTTTGCAGACATTCAATTTAAATTATATTAGTGGCATTTTAGTTTTTTTAACTGAGATTGTATTGTTCAAAACACTTGCTGAACCACTAGTAACCACAATAAGATGTGGTCGTCCTTTACAGTTGCTCACCGTGGCTTATTTAGAATCCAATTTTAACACCTTTTAAAGGAATGCTGATAAAAGATGAAGTATTGTTGTCTTTGGGAATGGAAATTCTCTTTCTTCACTGGATTGCTTCGTTGTACTAGCAAGAACTCCGTCTTTTTCTGATATGATGCTCATACCCTCTGACATTTTTACAGCATCTCTGCTGAATTAGCTCCTGCATCAGCCACTGAAATAAATGTTGATTCCAATATACCTCCCAGGCAAGGCTGAAACTACAGACATTTTTATGAGGTTTCTTCATAGCTGCCCAAACATTTTAATTTAACAACTGGATTGATGCCCCCCCATTCATTTCAAGACTTCTTTTAAACTAGAAACAGCTGGTGAGATTCCTTGGCTATTCCAGTCTAAGGAATGTGTATTGCCTTTGCAATTTTTAGTATATGCTTTGGGTTCATATTAAAATGTGACACCTATTGCTGATATCGTATTTTGTAATTTTAAGTACACTGGAAGGAGGACTGATAATTGCATAAATATGACTGATTCCTCATCTGTTATTCACTAAAGGCAGTGTGTGCTTCTAAACAAAAATTATATAATGCTTCTCTTGCACTAAAGCTTCTAGTAGGCTGACTGATAATGGCTTGGTTTTCAGGCCTTGTTTAAAGACAAAAGTGATTAAAGGGATTTTAACCAACAGTTAACTGTAGCTAATGTGTAACTGTAGCTAATGGTCAGTGTTTCCCTGTAAATTTTTTGTGCTCTGAGTCATGCTGCTGCTGCTTAAAATGAAACCATAGTGATACTCTAGTATCTTGTGGTGAAAGGGTGTTTGTACTTAAAAACAAACTATTGTGCATTTAGGCTCAAAATCAGTTTGAGTGTGTGTCTGTGTAAGGTTTCTTTTTTAATGTAAACCAACAGCTCTGTATTTAAGCCTTTGTTTTGGCAGTACTAGGTGTTTTGATAAGGTATGCTTTATTTTGCAGTTTAACTTCCCTGGAGAGGCTTACTTTTATCTTGCATTATTATTTAGTCCCTGCTAGCATCAGAATGAATCCATCACTCTGTTTTTAGTGCCTCAAGTCACTTCAACTTTGTATTTGCTGTTTTTCAGCCCTCTTAGTATTTAAAATGTCATCATCTCCCTTCCCAGAAGCAGTGACAATATCGTGTTTAAAGACCCATTGTAGTAGTAATGAAAATATGATTGAACACAGAGCCTAGCATTCATTTGCACCCTCTGCAAGATCTGCAGTGGATAAAGACCAGCATACTTCCATCTCTAGTAGAGAAATCTTGCCCTCAGAAGCTGGGGATCTTGTCAAACAATGTATACTTTTGATCTGTGTGTTTTTTCTCTTGTATCAAATCATACTGGAACCATTTCATACAAGTTGAGTGTGCTTTTTTTTAATACTGCTTAACTGCAGTAGACTTTCAGTAAGTACAGGTGAAAGCTTAAAATTCAGACTTGTCTGGATCATTAGATGGTGTTCATGTTGAAATATGGTAATAGGAGGTTAACACCAATGATAAAACACATGCTGCATAGCTGAGGGTAGTCTCTGGGGAAGACAAAATCTATCTTATGTATATATGTGGTTCATATTGAACATTCAGTTTTTTGCAGGATATAAGCTATCATCCTTGTGATTTCCAAGTAAGACCTGGTTGTAACCAAGGTAATGATGGTTTCTAAGCAGTCATTTACATCTGTGAACTCATTAGCTCTGGACTTTGTTTTCAGCTCTAAGGCCATTGATGTCATACGACTATCAACAGAGAATCTCCTAATTCTGCCCTATTTTAGAAGGCAGCACAGAGAAGGAGATGGAAGAGAACTAGATGTGGCTCTAGGGAAGATCTTGTAAGAGCAAGGGAAGAAAGAGTAGGGGCTCTTAGATATGAGAGGTAACAAAGAATGTTGAAGAAATAAAGTATAAGCATAATGTGTCTGAAGAGCTGTTTATTCTTCAGTGAATGAGCTTGACTGCAAGGCACAGATCCAAGAGTAACTGCAAGTTGCATTCTGTTTTTTTGTGGCTGTCTCTTTTGGTATCTGGTAGAGCAGAATGAGAAGTTGTGGTTCATGGGTTGTAGTTAAAAGTAAAATTAGGGTGAAATGAATGTGACATCTGTTGTTTGTTACTAATTTTTTTTCTTCCAGATAACTAGCCCACCAGGTTGTGGCAAAACTCAGTTTTGTATTATGATGAGTGTTCTGACTACACTACCTGTAAGCATGGGAGGACTAGATGGGGCTGTTATATACATTGATACAGAGTCTGCATTCAGTGCTGAAAGGTAAGATCAAAAATTCTAAAATCACACTTTCAACTTCTTTAGCACCTTTTATCTTGGAGCCTTCAATTATTTTTTCCGCAGCAATAATTAAACACTTATAAAATAAATACCTATGGTAGTTATTAAGCATTCATCTGATATATGCTTCCCTTCTTACATACCACTTAATTTTATTTCAGTTCACAGAAACATAGTAAAAAAAGGCAGGACCTGATGGGTGAGTTAAGACTTGTTGCTTAGAAGTGAATGCTTAAAGAAAAGGAACACAGGTGAATGTGCAAATGAAACTGCTGAAAATAGGATGTAGAAAGGAAACATAGTTAAAGTAATGTTATTACTAAGGATGATTTATGTTATGCTCAGTTGGAAATGATAGCTAAATGCAATTTCAGAAGATGAGCTATATCTTATACTTTTGAACTCACTAATTCCAAACAAGAGTGACAAAGAAATAGACATCTCCAAAACATCAAATTCCTCATGGTTTAGAAGAGTTGGTAGCTAATTAAGGTAAATTAGAGCTACCTTTAATGAAATACTGCAGAATTATTTCAACAGTTAATCAGTCAGTTAACATGGAAGGAGTGATAACCAACACGTGCATACATCTTGCCCCCTTCTACTTGGTACTGCATCTAGATCCTGTGTCCAATTTTGGGCTCTTGGTATGAAAGACATGACAAACTGCAGGGAGTTCAGCAAGGGACTGCTCAGATGGTTGGAGTCTGGAGCACTTGCCCTTTGTGGAGGGACTGAGGGCTTGCTCAGTCTAGAGGAGAAAAGGCTTTGGGGCGACCTAACAGCAGCCTTCCCCTTCCGATGAGGAGGCCATCAAGAAGATGACACAGTGGTGCATGGCAGGGAGACAGCAGGTGTACATTGAAATCCATTTCTGTACCAATACATGGAGAAGCTTTTTCACTATAAGGATGGTTAGGAATTGGAAAAGGTTGTCCAGAGAGGTTGTGCTGCCTCTTTCCTTGGAGGCTTTCAAAATATGATGAGATAAAGCCGCAGGTGACTTGTTCTGACTTCATAGCTGGCACTACTTTGAACAGGATGTTGGCCTGGAGATCCGATTTCTCTTTCTAATTTGAATTTTCTTGTGATTCTATAATCCTGTATTATTAACAGATGGTAAGTAGAAGAGATTTTGGTTTTGTTGTTCTAAACACTTCAGGTAAGAGGGCAAATATTCATTTAATAACTTACTTTAAAGGGGTTAACGGAAACATGTAGCTGGCACTATTTTTATTCGAAACTCAAAAGTCTCTATCAGAAAGCCTGGGAAGAGTGTTTGTATTCCTGCTTCTTTTTATGTCTGAGAGTTGCTAAGTTGTAGCTGTCATACTGACTGTAATGCTGTGCTTCTTCTTGAAAGATACTGGATAAAGCTGGCTAATTTTGTTTTGCTAAAAGGCCCTTCTCTTTTGTCATTCTGCCTAGCAGATCTTACTTAAGGGCAGGGAGCTTTTTGCTTCCACGAACTTTCATGGTTTTATTACTTATTCTCTAACCTGACAGTTCAATCTAATAGCAGTACTGAGAAGAGTGATCAGAATTTAGGCTGGTCTTCTAAGATGTGCCATTGTTTTCTGTAATTTGTTTTTCCTCCTGTGTAAGAAAAAGCTGTAACAATGCAGATGGTGTCCGTCATTCAGCTTTGTCAGAACACAGATGCTAGGACAAATAGATAGAATGGCCATAGTAAGTCTGGAAATTGTTATCATCAGTTGCGTAGCAATTCAATTCAACTCTAGCCAGCTATTAACTGAAAACATACCAGACTTATTTAGAAAGTCTGAAAATAATTTGTTTGGTTTGCTTTTCTCTCTAGCAATACTTATTGCTTATGAAAAACACTGGATACAAATTTCTGTGAACCAAAGCTGAGAACAAGCAGGGACTTTCCACCACATGGGTCTCTGCCCTCATTGCAGAGAACATGTTCTGTGCAGCTTTCAGTCTCGTCATGACAAAGAGGATTTAGATTTTAAAGAACTTTGAACCTTCATGGAGCTCTCTGAACAGTACTGTGATCTCAGCAAGATTGTGGCTTGTCATTTTAAGTCAGTCTGTGTAATGATATTCTTCGTGATATGCAAGTAAGTCCATTAGGAAGTGTACTGAAATCTCATTTCATGCAGACCGTTGAATGACAGATCACTGTTGCCCAGATGGTTTGCATGATTAATTGTGCAAATACAAAGACAAGATTCTGTCCCTGAAGTTCTGCAGGACAGGTTTAGATGTAATAGGTAGTGTATTTAATGAATGAGATGCAGGCTACTGTAATGAAATTGCTTGCTCAAGATAGATATATTAACATTAAAACTTAGTGTTTCTACTTTTAAAACAAATTAAAATTATTTAAAATAATTTTTCTAAAGTAGCTTTAACATTTTGGATTTTAATGAAAGGGGCCTAAATAAAAAGCATCAAGAAACCAGTAAATAGTGCCCACAGGTATCATCCACTAGATGACACTCTTCTCAAGCTATAGGCAGTGGGGATAGATCTGCTTCTGTTATTAAAAAACAAAATCTTAATTGCAAAAAAAATTTACAGTGCTCAGATTGTAACTGTGAGTTTCTAGGTTAAATTCTTGGACCATTTGCTTGAGGGGCTAGATAAAATTGCCTTGTGTTCAGAGGGGTGGAATTTCTTTCCACTGACTCTCTCTGAAGAGTTTGCAGGCAGTCAGTGTTTCTAAAAGGTATACCATTTAGTGTCCCCAATGATTTTATGTATAAAATCTCATTTAGCTGAAAATGTTAGCCTGTCATCAGTAAACTTTTGTTTTACGTCTGTGCAAGTTTTTTTAAAGCATAGTTTCTGAGCAGAAAATTATTTTGACAACAAATAATAAATATCCAACTTCCCCTCACTTCTTTTGGTGTTATCAAGAGTTATCTGATACACTTCCTTAGCCTGCTCTGATAAGAAACAGTGGTATGCTTAACAATTGTCATTCAAGGTTTTGGAGGGTCTTGAATTTGCTAATAGGGTAATGGAGAACGTTTAATCATGGAATCTCACATTCAGTTCATCAGTGAAGCAGCCACTTACTGTTTTGTTATTTCATTATACCAGGTCATGCTAGTTGTACCTGTGCTCTCTGAATGGATGGATGTTCAGTTGTAGCTACCTGGCAGGTGGAGCCTCAGTCACTTTGTGACACAATGCTGATTTTTTTTTTCTTGCTATGGCCTAAAAAGTGTATTTTCTCAAGATTTTATAAGCCCTTTTTATGAAGACGTAACTGGCACAATGGAAATGGTTCCAGTGAAAAAATCTCCCATCCAAATTACCTTGTTCTTAAGGAGAAATTATCTGTGAAAAGGTTTTTACTTTGTCAGGCATACTTTCCATACATGTACTGCTCATATAAGCACTTGCAGTTGAACTGGGCTCTCTTCTTTGTATTTCTGCTTCTGTGTTGTCTGAATCTTGTAATGGAACTTCCTTTTCTTATCAGGTTGTTCAATTTCTGTGGTGACACGAGGTCCACTTTGTTATTTCACTGCAAGATAAAGGTGGAAGGGAGGATGGTTTGAGTTGGAGAATACATTTGTGTAAATGAAAATAATATTTAGATATAGTAATTAAAATAGGAGAATGCTTGGCCACTGAGTGGAACCTCTTTTAAAACTCAAAGAACTTTACATTCAGTAAGTATAAACTTTGCAGTTTCCTTCTACAGGAGATATGCTGTTTCTTCGTGTAC
>NW_010100209.1:15907-25751 GCF_000699245.1 Pterocles gutturalis
CTTTCCCTAGTGTACCATGGATTCTAGCATCACTGGGAAGAGAACCTGCCTGTTCTGACTTCCAGTATTTCAGTCTGACTGCTCAAGTATGCTTCTCCTTTGAAAAAGATTTCCAGTGTTACTTGGTATCGGCTTTATTACTCAGAGGTTTGCTTTGTTTTGTGAATACTTGATGTATTATTATCCCACATTATTCCTTTTTCAGTGTTATGCCTTCTGTTTTTTTGATAGGTTGATTGAGATAGCAGGAAACAGATTCCCTACCTACTTTGATTCAGATGAAAAGCTGTTCTGCATGAGCCATAGCATTCACCTGTATCGAGAGCTGACCTGTGGCAGTGTACTGAAGAGGTACTTTTCCAGAGTTTAAAAAAAGAACATTTTGACTGGATTATCTATTAACAATATTTGGTTTATATCAAAGTTTTATGAAGAGTAATTCATTTATTTGAGGCCTTTTTAGGTTGATAACAGCATGGTCTCCAACAAAGTAAAATTGCTACAGAAAGACTGGCTTTGCTGTTCTCATTACATAGTATGTGACTAATCCGTGTTATGTTTTCTCATTTCTGATAGGCAATGTCCATATGGTCTGATCCCTGTAAGCTTTAAAGGAGAGTGTTCATGTGACAGGTCTTGTCTTGGATTGTGGAGAGACCATAGTAGGAGAGTTACGTTTTCCTTGAAATAGGAGTTTGCTCCTCCAAAGTAATTTACATCCAGAAAGACTGGGGCCCCTCCAGCAGTGGGAAGGAGGAGTTGTTTCACAGTTATCAGCCTGAACGCTATTGTTGGCAGTGTTGTATTGTCATATTGTTACCTTATGTTAATTTGTGAAGACATTTTGCAATGAAAATTAAGTTATATTTTAGCATAATTTTGTGTATTTTGTGTTAGTGAGAGAATTATTCTAAGAATAGGCTTTTTCTTCTAGTGCAGCTTTATCAGAAAACAGCTAGTAGCCTATTACCAACAGATTAGGTTTGGCATACTGTCTTCAGAAGTATATGGACATGGTTTTGACCTTCTGCACATACAGACACCAAGGATTCTGGTGTTGGCAATGGGATGCTGCTACCAGGAGCAAAAAGGCAAAGTTTCAATGTCCACTTAACTTGGTGTCTGCCATTCAGGGGTTGTACATCATAGTGTTGCTAGCTAGAGGTTCATGAAATCATAGAATGGTTTGGGTTGGAAGGGACCTTAAAGAACATCTCCTTCCAACCTGCCTTGGGTTATATGGCCTGCTAGAGCCTCAGATTCCTTTCCAAATCTCTTCAATACATGCAGATGTTATTGGAGGTGGTGTGCGAGGGGTGAAAGAGACGGGTTGACTTTTAACTTAAAGTAAACCTTTAATTTAAACAATTTCAGGGTTATAAGATGATTCTATTGTGTAAACAATGTTATCAATGGCTGGGTTTTTTCCTTGTTTTTTCTTTTTCAGGATTATGTCTTTGGAAGAGGAAATTATTTCAAAGAAAGTTAAACTCATAATAATTGACTCTGTTGCTTCGGTTGTCAGAAAGGAGTTTGACACTAAACTTCAAGGCAACCTGGCAGAGAGAAGTAACTTTTTGGCTAGAGGAGCATCAATGTTGAAGTACTTGGCAGAGGAGTTCTCAATACCAGTAAGTTCTTCCTCCTTTCTTAAGTTTTTGCTTTACAGGATCAAGCAATAAAATGACAGGAAGATGAAGACCAGAAAAAGCTTCTATCAGGAATCTTCAAAGCAGGTACCAGCTGGAAAATGACTGGGGAATGGGGGAACAGTAACTGTTCTCTCTTCTTCCATATTCATAGGAAAGTATTTATTAGTAAGTGGCATCCAGTAAAAGTAGTTTAGCGTTCATGTTAGTTGAGAGAGAAATAATGTCTGCATTTCAGTGAAGAGCTAAAACTAAAACACATTATGACCAGAATTGTTCTTGAAATTTAGCTGTTGAGCTTATAAAAATTATTTGTAAAATCTGGTCTTCTAGTTGTTAGTAGTGGAGAAAATGTGTGAAACTGGCCAGACATCTCCATGGAAAAGCATTCTAGAAGTGGCAGTTGCAAAACCAAACTGCTTTCAGCATTCTTTTAAATGTCAAATTGAGACTGAAGATGAAACTTGCTTTGTAAATCCCTAAAGCTGGTTGAATTACACCACTGGCTCTCCTTTATACTCTTGTCTGGGTTGTGTTCTTAGATCTGTGAAGAGAACCTTTGTTATTTATGATAAGCATGTTGGTTATCATTACTACTAGCAAATGTATACTAATATTTTTGATTTTTTTTTCTTTAAATTGTTCTTCTGAGAATAGCTTAGGAGAGACTTTCATCTCTCACTTGTGATTTATAGTGCAAATGAGAGAGAAACCTTATGTAACTATGCTCTAATGCTTTTATTTGCCATGCTAAATAAGTTAACAGTAGTCAAGAAGCCCATAATTTCCACAGGTAATATTTTTTCCCCCTTTAGATGTCACATGCTCCATTTAAAAATGAAAAATTCACTTTATCAGTATTGATAATATGACAGCAATTAAAGCTGTCATAATAAGTTTTCACACTCAGTTGTCACATTTTTTAGTGCTTCTCACTCAGTTATGTATTCTACTCTGTAAACTTTATATCCAAGGTTTTAATTTGCTTTGGAAAGCCAAATGTTTAGCTAAATATGAATGTTATTTTTTAGGTTGTGTACATTTTTTCTCCTCAATATCAATTTATATGCACAAATTACTTGACATCTGCAATGCCTTTTCTGCTGTCTTTGGTTAAGTGTGTTTAATTGTAGCATCTGAGCTTCCTGCAGTAAAGTGTCTCAAGATTGAAGTACTTCTGTTGGCAAAGAGAACACTCAAACTGTTAATTTCTTTCTTTATAAGCAAGTATTTCCATTTAGCCTCATCCTTGGTTCTATTTTATTCTATTTCCACATACATTGCTTGTCAGCTCTGTGCATTTATTATTGC
Source organism: Pterocles gutturalis (assembly GCF_000699245.1). NCBI lineage: Eukaryota > Metazoa > Chordata > Aves > Pterocliformes > Pteroclidae > Pterocles > Pterocles gutturalis. The sequence goes on from NW_010100209.1 coordinate 18,868, forward strand.
TGTTCTGATATTTGAAAATATTAGTTTATGGAGAGCTAAATAAATTCCAAAATGGAAGATTTATGAAGGAAATTTGTTTAAATTGGTAATAAATATGTAGAAAGCTTGGAAGAAATGGATAGCTGATTTGTTGTTACAGTATGTAACAATACTGTATGCTGACTTTTCCAAAACTATGGGGATACATCATTAGACTTCCAGGTAAATTTATATCTGGACTGTAAGCTGCTGAAATGCAAACTCTGTTTTTATACTTGGCTATTAAAAAGTGTTTTTAATACCAGTGTTACAGAAACAGTAACTGAATTATCTTTGCAAGTTGTTAAAACCTAGAATAAGAAACTTTTCTCTACTTGCAAAGCTTAGACAACCGGTTCCATTTTGAAGTTTTCCAAAATGAGAAATCTTACATGCTCTACCACTTTGAAACATGTGTTTCTTTAATGAGGATCTAACCTTATCAGAAGAAAACACTGTGGAACTGAGTTACCAGAATTTTACTAGCCATATTTACGCCAGATGTAGTTCAAACAATTTCTAGAGGTGAGAATTCATTGGAAAGTATGGGTCCTTTTCTGTTGAGCTGTTGATATTTTTGTGAAGTGTCTTGTCACTCAAGTTTCAAGAATATTTTGTTTGTATGTGAACTTGAATGCCCTTCCCAACTGCTAATAGAAGGATCCTTATATTTCCACATAATCACACTGAACTCCTGGCCATCTGCTTGCTGCGAAAGGTTAAGGTTTAACTAATCATGTAACTCTCCTTTCAGTGTGGGGTTGCTACTATCTCCCCCACCCCTGGCCTTAACTTTGTTATGAGTAGCTTTGGTGCTTTTTCATGAAGTCTGGATATTTTTCTGGGGAGCAGAAAGTTAAAACAATTAGTGACTGCTTAGAAGACACACAGTCATGCTTCTGAACCTGCAGCACTTCATTAAGGTATTTCATAGCTTCTTGGAGAAATGAATTGTCCTCCTATGAATTCAGTAGGATGAAAACATGCTAGTGTCTTATGCTAATCATTGTGAACATTATCCACAGAAGTATATGTATTTAGAATAATGTAGGTACTGCAGAATTTGCTGACTTTTATTATTATATATGAATTAAAGAAACATTGAATAACCCTAACTTTGTTTTAAGCTGTGGAAAACAGTAGTTAATTTGTTTCCTAAATTGGGAAGATTGCTTCCAAAGCTTTCTTCTAGTAAAGAACTATTCTTGTTCAAGATGTTTCTCTCCCCCTGCATGGAAATTCAGGTTGGTGTTCATGTCCTCATTAAATGGTGAACTTAGCAGCATTAGAAAATTATGCTTATGCTGGTTATTTCAGAACATTTGTTTTCAAACATATTCTCTTTTGGTGCAAAGAGGAATACCTAACCTTGCTCAGTGTGCTTCATCAGTTTAAGTAAATAGTTTGTGAAACAAGCAAAATGTTTCATGTGAAGATTTCCTCCCATGTTCTACTTACCAGTATTTTTGTGCCCAGAATGGAGTCCATAGGTTTGGTTATTTAAATTAAATATTCTAGTGTTACTCTTTGTTTTCTTACAAAAAACTGCTTAAAAAACAAGTGTCAGAATTTCACATACATGTGAACACTACTGTTTGTAAAGTATGATTTGGAATGAATTCTAATTTCTATTATTCTTTAATTAGGAAAACAAAATGGTTAAAGGGAACTTACAGACCAGAATTTGTTCTTTGCCCTCTCTAAAACTTCATAAACCCAGTTTTTGTTGGCAGATTGTTTGTTTCAATTATCCCTTCACTCCACAGTACTGAGCAAAAAATAGTTTTGATAAAAGGGAGTTAATTCAACTGCTAAGTATCATTACAGTGGCAAAGTTAGATGGCTTTGTCTTCTCATGTGGCTGTTAAATTATTCTCGCAAGGCACAACTTTGTTTTAGTTTAAAATGACTGGTTAAAATGTAATTATAACTGTCTTCAGTACTGCTCCCATCTTTGTACTTTTTTACGTGTGTCTGGAGAATATATGTTTCTGCAGTTTATGGCCCAACACTGTGTTCCTTTTGGACTGTCTGTGCTCATAAAATGTTTAATACTGCTGAGGAAAACGAATGAGAAATGGTAGGGCAATGTTTCCTGTTTTCATGTGGTGGTGAAGTATAGAAAAGGAGGTAGTCTAGAGTTATATGATACTGGAATTCAGTTTTCTTTTTCTTTTAATGTATTCCCTCCATTGCTTTTTCCATTTTACAGTGCAAGTGACTTTGCCAAAAACTATAATTCTGCACAAACGCACATATGAAATTATGCAGAAGGAAGGCACCAGTATTAACATATAGGAGAGGGAGTTAAAAGGAATGAGATTTTATTATCAGATTATCTGCTATATGATCGTGGACAGTGCTTGCAGAAAGCAAGACACTTTCCCTGATACCTGCCTTGACTTGAATTTCTGGAAGACTTTACCCAAAATAAATTAGCAGTTTCTTGCTTCTTCTAAGCCTCATTCTCACCACATGTCTGGGTTCCCTTCAGATGATTTACATAATCTTGAAAGTGAGGTGCCCAAAACTGAACCAGTATGCCAGATAAATCTCTACCAATGTTTAGGTATGGAGAAGGATTTCTTCTCATGCCTTGCAGGACATCCTCTTGTTTATGCATCAGAGTATACTGTTTGCTTTGTTTGCAACAGCCTGATGTTGTTTACTTACCATACATTAAAACCCTGGATCTGCATCTGCTGACTTTGTTACTTAGCTAGTTGCTCCTCCTTCTAATGTGTTATTTTTCCTGCCTTGTCAAGATGGTTTTGAATTCTAATCTTATATTCTAGTGTATTTCAAGCACACTATACAATTTTCTTCAATAAGACTTTTACACACTAGCTGCTATGTGTCATTTTCCAATAAACTTTTCATCTACCCTATAATAAATTCATCTAGGTTATATTTCTCTAGTTTAAGTAACATACCTATATAAGATGTTCTATGGCTAAAATAGAAATACAGTATTTGGGTTTTTTCTGCCCTGTCACATTGTTACTCTGCATATGCTATAGAAAACAACAGTATGGCTTTTATGCATTTTTGGAGAGTTTAGGGTTTGGCAAGATATACTGTTCTGACTGTGTGAAAAATTGCCTGAACCTTTAGGCCAAGAATCTATTTGGGACTCTGCAAAGTAGTATTTTTTGAGTATTTCATTCCTTTTGCATGTTTTCTTGTGCCTCCTTCTTGTCCTTTGAATTTTATTTAACCTGTAGATTCTCTAGGAATATTATTACATTTGCATAATGTGTAACTGAAAGTGATTCTAGTCTCTAGACAAGATAGCAATACAAAGAATGGTTGACCAGATTACAAGTTGTTGGAAAAATCTTACCTGTATGAGCTCAGCATAGACTAATTAGTGGTTTGATTTCCAGATTCTCTAGAGTTTGTTTGCTTTATGGTTACTCAGCCCCAGGGCTTCTGGGAGTAAAGAGGACCTGCTCTGCAATTGTTACTCCTAAGTAATATTGTACCAGCCCCCTGAGGTATAAGGGATGGGGATAAGAGGAAATTAATGCATATGTCTGTTACAGTACAAATGTGCCCAGAGATCAAAAGTAAAATCTTATTTGCTTGGAAACTGATTGTAGTAGAGATGGTTGTATTGCTTCCCTCTTGGTGTGTAAGGGACTGCTTTGTGAGAATATTGCATTTGTGTGGAACCAGGTGCACTGCTGGGGCTGCTTTTTCATTAAGTATGATCTGGTAGCTTCATGATGCAGTCTGCTTGTTGCTGTTAACAAGAGAACCGGCCCTTTTCAGTCTGCAAAATTTCCTCTCATTCCACACGTGGTTGGATGGTAATAAGGGACAACCAGACCACACTATTGCAGCTAGATGGTTGATGATTCTGTGCTGCCTTGAAAATAGGAGTATCTAGGTTTACAGGTGTACAACAGGACAGGCTTTTCAGTTTACACTTTCTTCTACTGTTGATGCACTTATGCATTAAGAGAACTGTGGGTTTTGCTCTGGCTTCCCTCCTCTGTTTTGCTTGGGATTGTAATCTATGAGCTATAATAGTCTCCTGAGCAACTTCATTCTGATTCTTCTACAAGAAGACTCCATCCTCTTTACTGAGAACATGCATATTTTTTATCTTTATTCATTGAAGTTGCAGCTATCTATGTTGATCTATTCACCTCATTTTTCTGTTTAAAGAAGGAAACCCATCATTTTAACAGCAAGCATTTTAATTTATTTAATAGAAGTTCAGTATAATCAAACTGAGGGAGACTTGTTCCGAACAGAGATTCCAATAAGAATCTACATGATTTCAGTAACCTCATCAAAACTGTCATGTTTCTTCTCGCTAAAATGCATATCTAGATCTCATTTGACAATAGATTACTTCTGTTGTAATATTCTAGGTAAACAAAATCAGAATTAGAGGTTTTTATTAAATAAGACTGAGCAGTCATCTGCATTATTCTAATTAGACAGGAATGAATCAGATGCTGTTTTTTATTGGTGAGACTACATCTGAATTTCAGTAAGACAGTATCTCTTCCCTTCAATATTCTAACATTTTGATACTCTAATTTGGATAACCTGCATTGCGCACACTTAAAATACAAATCACTTTCTTTGTCTTTAGATTCCAATTTACTTTTGTATTTATCATATCTCATGCTTTTGACCTGGAGCAGAGAGTGCTTTGCTTTTCAACGATATCTGAGGTCTTGACTGGATTCTTGGCAGACTGTGGTATTATATTTTTAATGATTGTCTTGGGTCAGGACCACCACCATGATCGCATCCCCCCTTCCCCCACCTGCCTTTCCCCCTCCTGGTAAGATGGGGAAGGATAAGAAAAGTGGAACCTCGTGAGTTGAGATAAGGACAGATTTTTAATAATACAACACAAGGGAAAAAAGGGAGAATATAATACTAGGACAAGATATAGAATACAGTGAAAACACTTGATACAATGGAAACCTCACCACCGAGAGCTTCACAAAAGAAGCCCCTCTCCTGGCTAGCTCCCCCTTATATCCCGGGCATGACATCAGCATGGTATCGACTATCCCTTTGGCTATGCCCACCTCCCAGCTTCTGTGAAGAATTAACCCTATCCCAGCTGGACCCAGGACAGTAGTTAGTAGAATCACTTCTAATACAAGAACTAAACACTACTTCATGCAACTGAAACCCTTAGTGCTTGTAGAGGTAAATTGCTTTAGAAGTGCTTACTGCTTGGATGCTTTTTGTAACTTTGTAAATGTTCCCCCTAGGAAAGAGGGGGGTTGCTTAAGGCTGCAGGCACATACTGGTGCTTGGCTACTTTACTTCTCAAAAACATTAGTTTAAGCAAACTGGCTTCAGATGTTGGCAGTCTTTGAAATACCAAACTAAATTTCTTTCTTTGCAAAGCCTATGAACAATACTAGCAAGCTACAGCTGGATAATTGGAAGTGTGATATAGGAGTATGTATCTATTTCTTTATCTGTCTTAAATTTGTGCATTACCAAATGTATGTTAAGTCTTTTTTATCCAGTAGTCATGAGAGAAGATGCAGTGAAAGGTAAGCTAGGTATGAAATACTAAGGTTATTCTTTAAATTCAGACTCCTGCCTTTTGTTATCTTCTGTGATTTCCTTAAACAATGTCAAACCTCAGGTCTGCCTAGAGAGGTTTGGAATGACATCTAAGAACTGTTCCCTTATGTCTTTAGCAAATTATCTCAGTTCTCCAGGAACAGTACAGGAGACTGCTGCTCACATTTTAGTGATATGTCCTTTTCCATATAATTTTCTATCTGGAGAGTCAAGAGCTTGTTTGTAAGAGGAATGGACTGATAAAACATTCAAGGTTTGCTTGTGTCAAACATTGTTTGTAGGGGAAATTCTTAACCTGAAAAATCTTCCTAATATACGCTGTCACAAGATTTCCTGGGACGTATATGCAACCAGCCACCTAAGGCTGGCATGTATTGGGCTTGTGTAGCTTTCTCGGGTTGTATGGAAGAGCTCCATGTCACGGTCCTTCCTGGCACTGTAATGGAAGCAGTCATGTCTGGGCAGTGAGCACAAAGTTTCTGAGGAGGTCTGGGTACATTGTGTATGCACAGAACTAGTGTATTGTGTATTAGAACAGATGTGCTCTTCTCTGCTTCTGAGATGCCCCTAAGATGGAGCTACTAGAAGCAGATGCTGCTGAAACAATTTGTGAAGCCTGCTCCTGCTCCTTGAAAATACAAAAAGCAGATTGGCAATAGTAAAGGAGATTATTATTGGCTAGAGATACTATTTTGGGGTTGGCAGCAATGTTTACTGCTGTGCCTCCTTTCTCAGTTGGCTTAAAGGAGCCACAGAAGAGAGGAACTAGTGAAGCTGCTGCCTGGAAATCCACTGACCTGCAGCCCATTCTGAAGTTGTCCCTAGGGAAGAAGGCCATCAGATACAAACTGCAAGTGGAATAAATGATCTGTGCAAATCACAGGTGGCATGTGGGTAGCAGGTTAATTGAACTTGCATTACAGAAGGCTTGTGTTATCCAAAATCAAGAGGTGGTCAACCAATGTTAGAGATTAAACAGCAGCAAGAGGACAATACATGCTTTTTTCCCCTCCTACCTCCCTTGTAATTCTTTTTAGTGTGGAGTTTACAACTGGTTCATACTTGCTGATGAGCCTGAACAAGGATATAAACCACCTGAAAAGCAACCTAGGAAAAAAAACGTAGTGGGCAATTATGCAGCTGAACAGGCACTAATGTAAGCAGAAAGGAGGGGCAGGAATGTGTGGTTTCTGGCAGCAGCACAGATTTTGAATGTAAAACTGCATCTTCAGTAAAAAGGGTAAGTATGTGTAAAAATGCTAACCAGGTTATTACTCAAAACAAGCAAAGAAAGA
>NW_010100209.1:25782-83996 GCF_000699245.1 Pterocles gutturalis
TGCTTGGAACATCCTTTACACTTTTAACAGCTCTAGGAAGGATTTTGTTACATACCATTATTATGATGTTTTATACTTTGACTAAAGGTGAGCCAATGCCTGGATGCCTACAGCCTGTCCTTACATTGCTTAGGGCTTTTGTGCATCATTAGGCCAGTGTCCTGGTTTTAGTCTGTATGTTCTGGTTTTAAAATGCATCATAATATGCTGTATTTGGAGTTGTAACACATCCATGCATAATGAATTATAGCTGAGGTCAGAAACTATGCTGAATAGTAGATTTTCAAACCACAGTATTTCTTCCTATGCTAAAATTCAGAATGAAATGTATAACTCCATAAAATAGCTGGTACAGTTCATAACATGCTTGCATTCCTTCATTATTAATAGTTTCATATCCATCTGTCAGCATGCTATGGCTAAACTGTTAGCCAAGTTTTTGCAGCTGCTGCTTTACAAGTCTGTAGAATGTAGTTATCTCTAGCTCCTGTTTTTTGTCTCCTACTAAGAGGAACTTTTACAGAGAACTTACTAAATTGTCCAAGACTGTAAGTTCAGTTCTAGGTGAAAGTCTATGATCTTGATTTAACTTACTTGGCCTGTGGTACTTTCCCTGTTATTTCTTTTGTTCAAAATACCTTGGTTGTAGCAGTTGTTTCAAGTAATAGCAGTTTGTTTAATCTCATTAGAAGTTCTGTACATAGTTGTTGTAGTCCTGTATTTTTGTAATTCTATTTTTAAGAATATTTTGTGCAAATTGTAGTTGCTGATTTGATCTGAAGATAGAGCCCTGAGAGAGGTCTGGTTTGAGATGAATGAGTCTATGGGTAGTGTGTGGGGTTTTTTGTTTTGACTCCCTCCATTAAAACATAGATGAAGATGAATATTGTTTGCAGCAAAGATAGCTATCAATGTAGAAAGTAGTGTGTATGCAGACTGTCAAACTACTTTCTGCATGATACTGAACAGTTACTAGAGAATGACAGTTAAGATTATTGCTAAATCAAAATAATTTCATAATAGTTACTTGGAGATGCAAATTTCTGGAAGTATTTGTGTGGTCCAGTACCTCTTTGTATGTGCATGTGCTTTTTTTTGAATTCCAATACTGTCAAATTCCAGAGGATACAATTTGTAAATCATGATAGATACCTGCTTTCTCTCCCATTTTTTGTACCAGATAAAATCTGTTAACAAAGTATGACATTTCAAAATTATAAAATATTTGTGTATATTTACAAGGTTCTGTCTCCTAGAAGAACATTATTTATGCTGATAGGATGTAATGAAATCTTTGCCATCTTATAAAAGCCAGTGCTAGGGAATAAATTGCATTTTGCATATTTGACTGTCCCACTTGTGTTCAGTCCAGTCATTGAGCTCTGACTGGACCACTAGTAAAGTCAGACCTCTCACCAGTTTAATACAGTGGCTGTTGAAATACATACCAATGAGTTATGTTTCCATTCATTTCCAAAGCCTTAAACTTGTTATTTTCATGCCAAGAGCCAACTATTACCAGACATTATTATAGGGTGGTGGTAGACTGGTCTGTTACTGGGCTTGTATTTCAGTTGCCTTAGTCTTGTTTGCTTGTTTTTTCTGATGTTGGAGTGTTCCTCAGTGGGGTCAGTTTGAAAGAGTATCTGTCTTCTATTTAGTTAAATACTCAGTTTTACTTATGTGCTCTATTTGCCCTTAAACACTGTTATTTTTAATATTGTTTGAAGCTGGCTTTTCAGTTCCTTCTGAAGGAATAACTAACTAGCACTAATAGCGATGTGTTTCTCCTCTCAAGGACAAACAATTTGTACAGAAGTGTGTGCTGTTTGTTTCCTCTTGGTCACTGCAATTGAGTCCTTTGTCTGGATTCTGGAGGTAGGGTTTGCATATTGGTGAATATGTCATGGATTGTTGGTGCAGTGATCTAACTGCTGCTTTTTTTACTAGAGCCTCCCAAATGTAAGGAGATGCTAAGCAGGGGAGGTCTATGAATAGTCAGGAAATGAGAGCTTGTATAGCAATACCATTTACACAACTTGATTTGCTGTTACTGAAGTACAGTAAACTCCTTGGATCTCTGTAAACTTCACCAACTTGTTTGGAATTAATGATGCAGCCTGAATGCTAGGTGTTTCTTAAAAACATGAACCTGGCCCTAGTACAGTTGTGGAGCCTTCTGGAGTTTTCAGCAGAAACATAAGAATTTGTAGCCAGACCTGAAGCATATGTGTGTCATGCAGACACTGTAATTGATTCTATTGAATATAACCCAAACTTACAGAAATACTGAAGTTTTTGTAGCTGTGATGTTCCTCAGATACTGAGAATGTCCAAAGAAATGCTAGGTAATTAAGAACAATCAGTCATGTTACACCAGTTCATCTGAAGAATAGACAACATTAACTTTCTTGGTGCAGCAAACTGCCTTCTTCCTAGTAGTTGAATACCTGACACTTAAGATTGTGTTGTTTAAGAAATAGTTTAAGTAATTGGTGATTTTAGGCAAAATATGATTTAGATATGGTCCATAAATTTTGCTATATGTGAAGAGAAAAACACTAGGAAAATAAAATTTGTGGTACCAGGGAAAGGTGCCTGGTTCATGATGCAATGGATCAGTGATAAGTCGCATAGGTTATATTCCTGGGCTCTAAAAATAGACACAAACTTCTGTCAAACTATAGATGGAATTATAATGTTATGGTTTTTTATCAATGCCAAGGTTTTCAATAATCCATGTACTGACATGGTCTATGACCTCAGAATATTTTAATTACTACAGCTTTTTTCTCAGCTTCGGTAAATCTGCTTCCTAGTTCAGAGTTGTAACTGATGAGGTAAGGATAAAGCGAAGAAAGATTGATAGGAAGCGTGTGAAAGTTTTTTTTTATTATCTCAATTGGTACAATCAGGAAAAGGGAGAGCTTTTCACTAGAAACATGAAGAGGGGCTTGGGAGAACCTGTCTGTTGGTTGGTCTAGTAAAAGAGAGTATTTCTCCCTGTAGACTTTCCCTCACCTAGTTTAAAGTCTGTAGAATTACTGATGAGCAGAGACATTAAGTTTTCCTAGTTTTTCTGTGTCATTTAACCTGAAAATTTCTTTTATGTTTAAATTGCAGTTTTGAGATATACTGTAAGACACCAAATGCTTGTGGTCGTTTGCATCCCTTTGTGAGTGACCTAGTAAAGTACACACTATGGATACGCTTAATGATTTGGCATTAATGAATTTGGGGGGGGATCCACTCTCCTAGCGTAGGCATGTGGACGTTCTAACAGAACAATAAAGATGACAATTTTTTTGTTAAATAGAAATATTTGTAAGATGTTTTGTAGAGCAGGCAGCTTGCAGTTTGTTTTGATGATACTGAAATGGAAGCAGAAAGCTGATACTCCTTCCCCTTCCTGCACCAAATTGTAAAGCAATTTGAAGTGAAAACTGACACTGTTCAAACCTCTCTTGAGTTTTTGCCTTCATCACCATGGTTGATATGTATCCTTGGTGTTTTATCTGTTGTATGTAGCAGCTGAGAACATGTCTTACTCCTAATGGTTTTCTTTTTCCTTTGCTTCAGTGTGGACCTCAGAGAGGCATCTCTAAATGGAGTCCTCTTTTGCAGGTGATTCTTTCATTGATTTGTTTCTTTCCTTTATCTCCTCTAAATAGGTCATAAGAACCCAGTTTAAAGTCACCTTAAAATTTACCTTCTTGTTAAACCAGTCACAATATTAAATCTAATTTTAATATCAGGAGTGAGTTTTCCTTGGAAATGGTGAAAAAGTGGCTGCGTAAGTTAAAGTTACACCCCTTTGTATTAATTTCTCTCTAGTCGTCTTTTTCCCACTCTCCTCTTGTATGTTCCTTTTATCTGTTCAAGTCTGGAGAAATATCCACATTCTTTACAACAGCAGTCAATTTACAGACCCTCTCTAGTCACTGTTGAATTTCTTGGATTTTGTTTTCTGGAACAAGCAGAACCATGTTGTCTTGGTCAGTTGGGATGAAGGTGTGTGTGGCTGACAAATTCAGGCTATACTCATCAGACTTACTTGTTGATATTTTATATTTGTGATTGAAGATAAAATTTCACTGGTAACTTTTTGACAATGCTGTGGGATTATGTGTATTTATACACAGATAAATATATACCTTCTGTTACCTTTTTTTGTTCTTACAGAAGCATTTGTGCAATCATGTAGTGAACTAAAGTGAGGAAGTAATCCAGCTGAAAAGTGGTCTTTCAGTTTTTTTCCTGAATAACTTTCCACCTGAACTCAGTATCATTGCATTTTGAATTGTTCACTTGTTTCCACTATAGTCCCTACATACTTTTGTAAAGAAGACCTGTGTTGCTAATGCGTCTTTATTTTTTAAACTTGGTTATCCTTGTATCAGCTTGTGCTTTCTTGAATTATCCCCCCCCTTTTTGTATTTTTGCAAGTATTTCTCCAGTCTTTTGAGACCTCCTTGAAGGCTAATCCTGTTGTGTCATAGTTCCTTCTGTTTATGGTATTGATGCTTATTTTCCTGGAACAGTGCAGGGAACTTGAGTGCTGCTATTGAACGTTGCTGTGGTTTATCTGTTCCTCTCACTAGAATGTGCTAATTGGACGTTGGACAGCAGATATGTTTTTCAGCTGTATGGGTTAAGAGTAAACTTCAGTGTACTAATTCTACTTAAGTTTATTTTCTGTATTAGTATAATGAAATATAGGGATGGCAGGTGACTTGAAAGCAAGTAATTTCATCCAGGGTTTCTAATTATACTGAGACTACAGGCACTGACTTTTGAGTCGTCAGGATTTGAAGACAGAATTAATTCCCTGTGCTATAAAGTCATTGCAATCCATTTTTCTTCATAATTTTAGACATTGAAATAGTAGCATTTACATCAAAGTATGAACTATAGAAAATTTTCAAGAACTGCAAGCAGATTTTGTTTTCTTGTGGGTTTTTTGGTTGCTCATTCTGTGTAAATTACATAAGTGCTCTGGGAATGTTAGTGGAATAGGGAAATGATATATAAAGGAGTTGACTAGCTTTTAAAAGAGGAATCACAGGCATTTTCTGCTTTCTGTAACTCTGAATACCAAGTATCTAGATAGTCTGACGTGTATGCAGTTATCCATTTGGTATTCCATCAGCCCATTGTCATCAATTTTGTATTCTATCAGTCACTTTTCAGAATGTGTTTGTGGCCTTTTGGTAGGAGGATGTATTTTCTAGTAGCTAGACTAGATTGAATTTGTAGTTCAATCTAGAAGTTGTTTGGATTACGTTTGTAGCTGTGTAGTCCAGTGTCTCCACTGGACCAAGTTCAACATGCAAAGGAAAAAGAAGTGTTTATTGAAAAAGCCTGTGGATGAAGGAATCTATTTGTGGCAAATATTGTTTGCTCACCAACTGAAGTACAATATTCTTATTCTCACTTCCTGCATACTGTCCTATAGCAATTTTGGGTATTTTATTCCAGACAAAGGTAGTGGCTGTGTATTTTGCACACATTATATTTGCTTTTGACTGTGACTGCCATTTGGCTATTGCTTATGGAAAAATGATATAATTTCTATGTGCAAATCAGTTACGTTATTTAGATCTTTGCAGTAAGTGTCTAATCAGTGCTTGCTGAAGAGATAATAAATATAGGTGGGATACTGGAGAAGATTACTGTTGCATGCAAAAAATTAAATTAATTTTTCAGTATTCACTTTGAGATAAGATATAACAAAGCCTTAATTACTTTAGTTAAACAGAATGCTTTGTTAACTGAAACATGCTCTGATATTTGTTATTTAGTGGTAATTTTTTCATTATACAAACCATTAATGTTCCCATTGATGGAACTGGGAATTGGCTGTACTGGAATTTTTTCTTCTGGTCGGTGAAGCTGTTCAGAGCAACATCCGCAAGGTGGTGCCTTTTCATCACTCGAAAGGGAAATGAACTTCTATAAAGTTCATCTTGGCTTTTGGCCTGTTGCTTGGCAGAAATGGGAAGCTCAGATACTGAGGGGAGAGTATCCTTTTCTCCTTGAATATAAAGTGAATGGTATCATTCTCCATTCTTTTCAGCCTTCGTGGTTAGAAACTGTGATGCTTAGAAGTTCAGAACTAGAAGAGAAAGATGGTGGCTTGGAAATCAAAATAGAGCTGTGTTGGCAGAATCATGAAAAGATTGGCCCTGTAATACCAAAGTTGTGCAGGCCAGGGAGGATGTATACTGCCAGGGCATCTTGTGAAATCGGACCTAGAACTGCAACAACTTTTATATGTCAGGCTCAGGCCATCTCGGTGGAACTATGCAGGAGCCTGAAAGTAGAAAAATGAGAAGTGCTTTAGGCAAGTGCTGTGCAGTTTGGGGGGTGGGTGGAGGGGAACTGGCATAGCATTGGCAATTCACTTTTAGTTCCATCATAGTTCATCTTTATAAGGTGATTTCAGTTGAAGATGAAGCAGTTGGAAAATGTTCTGAAATATTACTCTCTATGGCAGAATAACACCTGAGAACAGAAGTATTGTAACAAAAGGTTTTTCACATGACCTGTGTGTAATTCCCAGCTGTGAACTCTCTGGCAATGAGCATGAAATCCAAAACACAGCTGATAGGAGAAAGGGCTGTTGTCAGCTCAGACCGAACACTTAAGTATTCATAGCATGGTGATTTTACAAACAGACGTTGGTACATCAGAATAATTTGGTTTTGAGATCTGTGCAGGAACCTTCTCCTAGCTGTTTGCATTTTCGTATACAATGGTAATCAGTGCTGAAGGAGAACCAGGTGTGCACAATATGGTACTAGTTTTCCTTCAGAATAGTAAGCCTTGACTGCCTCCCCCCTTACACCTCTCTGCCAAATTTCCTGCTGTAAATTGCTCTTATGTTTGTCTTTATGTACCTTGTGACCCCTTCAGAATATTTGTGGTATTTTAAACCCTGCATTGTGTGCATGACACAGTGTTTAGTTTGGAAATGAAGTTTAATTTAATCACACATGCTGATTGTGGTGTTTATTTTGGAACCAATAAGTAGGAGGCAACCTTTTATATTTTATTAGTCTGGATGAATTCTCCCTGTTACTTGATAATCACGTATAAGTTTGAACTCAAAAAAAGAATCTGTATTCAAAGGAATGCTGAAACATGGATGGCACTTGAACAAAGCCTCTCATACACTCGGGGCTTGGATTCTGTTTGATGCCTAAAATCTTTGGGTGTTTGTGGTTCACTGCAGTGATAGTGGTAGAGTGGCTATTTTGTTTTTAAAGGATTGTGTATCATTCCTCTTTATGTGCCAGTGGAGCTGGAGAGGGAGCTGTTTTGGAAAGAGCAACATGACCATTAGAGGAGATGCTTTTTCTGTTTGTTTCCTCCATCTATTACAAATGAAGGGAGCTGTGTTTGCAGAGGGAGATTATAGCTCTCTGGCCATGGCCTTGTTTCATTTGCTTCCCACATTCTGCGTTTACAGCAGAATAGGCAAGTGATAGAAGCTGATTTGTTACTCCCCGCAAACTACCCGCTACCCCTAACATCTCAGCAAAACTGTTCCCATGGTCTACAGTTAATGATGTGGTAGCAATTGTGGCCTCAAATCTTATCTTTCTCTGAGTGCTGAGAGGCCTGGGGAGAAAAAGGGGGTGAGTTTTCATGAACCCTCTAATAGAATGTGATGGAAAAGGACGTAACAGAAAGCTGAAAGTAATCCACCAGCAAACTTTAATGCAACGTTGAAAGAACATCTGTCTTCAGTACTTTGACTGTGGAAGTGGAGTAATTTTGATGCAAAGTTCTGTATGTCATGAAATAAATATTGTATGAGATAGTTAAAGCTGTGTGTTGTGTGAATAACTCCAAGCTGTATCTTTCCTGTGATATTCTACTTGTGTTCTTCTTCTATCATAGAATCATAGAATGGTTTGGGTTGGAAAGGACTTTAAAGATCATCTAGTTCCAACCCCCTGCCATGGGCAGGGACACCTCCCACTAGCCCAGGTTGCTCAAAGCCTCATCCAGCCTGGCCTTGAACACCTCCAGGGATGGGACATCCACAGCTTCTCTGGGCAACCTGCTCCAGTGCCTCACCACCCTCACAGGGAAAAAATTATTCCTAATACCTAATCTAAATCTGCCCCCTTTCAGCTTAAAACCATTACCCCTCATCCTCTCACTGCACTCCCTGATGTAGAGTGTCTCCCCATCTCTCCTGTAGCCCCCTTTAAGTACTGGAAGGCTGCTCTAAGGTCTCCTAGGAGCCTTCTCTTCTCCAGGCTGAACAACCCCAACTCTCTCACCCTGTCCTCATGTGGGAGGTGCTCCAGCCCTCTGATCATTTTTGTGGCCCTGCTCCATGCAGAACCTTGCACTTGGCCTTGTTGAAATTCAAGAGGTTTGCACAGGCCCACCTCTAAAGCCTGTGAAGGTCCCTCTGGATGGCATCCCTTCCCTCCAATGTGTTACCTGCACCACACAGCTTGGTGTCATCGGCAAACTTGCTGAGGGTGCACTCGATCCCGCTGTCCATGTCTCCAACAAAGATGTTAAACAACACTGGTCCCAATACCAACCCTTGCAGAACACCACTTGTCACCAGTCTTTACTTGGACATCAAGCCACTGACTGCAACTCTGAGTGTGATCATCCAGCCTTCTGTCAAATCCATGTCTCTCCAATTTAGAGACAAGGATGTCATGCAGGGCAGTGTCAAATTCTTTGAACGAGTCCAGGTAGATGATGTCAGGTGCTCTTCCCTTGTCCACTAACACTGTAACCCTGTTGTAGAAGGCCACCAAATTTGTCAGGTATTATTTGCCCTTGGTGAAGCCATGTTGGCTGTCACCACCATAAGAAGCTTTCCTTCAAGAGAAGTGTTGAAGTCTCCCCTAATAAGGTAATGCACTTAAAAACCAAGGTAATCCTGGAAGTTTTTGAGATACCATGTATGTTCTATTCCAAACCCCTGTGTAGGAAAATGCACTGTTATTTCCATGACAGTCATCTGGTAGCTCTTGGCAAATGCTATTTTTCTGGTGTTTGCTCTAAATTTTTTTCCATATCTGATCTGCTTGATCTTGTGAAGGAAAATGATGTTATGATAAAAGCATAATCAAGATGAGAGGAAAACCAGGATAATTCTTTCTGGTTGGGGTTTTTTTTGGTTTTGTGTTTTAAATTTAACTGAAAATCTGAAGATCTGCTTTAGACCATTATATTAAGTTAGATTCCATACCTCGAAGGTATTCTGAGTCCAGTATTCTGAGCATAGTATGTATGTTATTCTGCAGGGAGGACAATACTTGAAGGTAAGCTATCAAATTTGGCATAAAATTAATTAGTTACTTCTGCATGATGTTTTTGGCACTATCTTCTGTTTGTCTGTAGAAATGCTGCACTTGAGTGCAGACACAGTAGATGGCACTTGAGTCATTAATTTTATGATGTAGGAAAGAAAGACAAACTCAGTTATGGAGTTAGGTGTTTGTAGCAATAGACATTTCATTGAAAGAGCAACTTCAAAGGTTTTGCTTTCAGTTAAATACTCCTAGAAAAAAGTAAAACATGCACAAATTATTTTTCAGTACGAGCACGCCCTCTCCAAATCCTTGAGTTTGTTGAATTTTTAAAAAAACAAATGGGCAGGACATGATCAGCCTAAATCATAAATCCATAGTGCTGGATTCCCTTTAAACATGCTGCCACTGTTTGGTTTTGTAATCTGTTGTTTACAGCATATTCTTAATATAATTTCTTCATTTATTTTTTTCTAGTCTTGCTTACTACATTGGACCATTTGTGATGTGACCTCTGATAGCAGGTGAAGGATAAAAACCTGCTAACAAAGTGGATTTCTAACAGTATTGTCTTATTATCAGAATGGTTTGAATGTTCTGTACTGTGGCAGTCTGACAACCAAGTCTAGGATTATGCTGGTAGTTTTGCTAATCAAAATGTAAAGAGATGATTTAGGGTATTCCAAAGTGGTTACCTTATGCTGTGTTTGGTGCTGTACTCTTGGACAGCACTGTTTGATCATTTATTCTCAACATTTTCAAAACTAGCATTAGATAGTGGATTGACAGTCCTGAAAGCTGAAGTGGTATTACAGCCTTCCCCAATAATATCCTGTCACTATTATTCAGCACTAATGTTTATTGCTGAGTTAAGAAGGTGTAGTCAGTTAATGAGTCATTCTTTGGCCATTCTGCTGATGCTCTTATAATACTTATTTTAATGAGGATGCTGTCGGACTTGAACCCAGGAACTAGCTGCATTTATGTTGTTCTTCCTGTGTTGTTTTATCACTCTGACAATTCCAGGTTTTAGAGTTCATGAAAGTGTTTGAAGGCCAAAATAGGGCTTTTATTTACTAGACAACAGAGCCCTAACTTTATCTTTCTTTTTGTTTAACCAATGTTTGTAAAATAGGTAGAGATATTAATGTATGCTTTACTAATGTTTGTGATTGTTACTGCAATTGGAAAAAATGCTGCATGTTGAACAGGTGTTTACCTGGCACTGAGTTTGACCGGTGTTGCATTGTAGGGATCTTACCCCTTGGTTTGTTTTGCTTTGAGTATTTGCCATTGAGTTTCATCTCTCAGTTCAGCTCTTTCTGACTGGTTATATGGCTGGACTGGAATGTAAAACTAAGAGAGGAGTGTGGGGAATTTTTTTTAGGGTGTAAATGATTATAGTTGCCTACTAGCATGGTCTCTTCGTCTCATGATTAGGACAAGTCCTCTGATGTAGCTGCATCTGTGGCTAATTCAAGATGCTCCATTCAGGTTAGAGTAATTAAATCCTTTAGGAGCTAGTCAGTTTTGTGAGTGTTTTTTCCTTCCAAAAAGCCAGCTTTTTCCTCTTTGATTGAGACTCCCCAGTGGGAAGTACCTTTTTGCTTTGCCAGTTGGAGAAAGCCTACATCCACTTACAAAGACTATACTGGAACTCACAGGCATTTCATTTTATTCCAGGCAACCATCCCTTTGCTGCTGCCTTTGGAACAACTCAGCTGTGGAAGAAGTGAGCTAATCTGGAAATTTGAAAGTGAAATACTTAGTGAAGCCCTGGGGTTTACTGTTGGAGTAATTAAGGAGAGGAATTGCACACCCTGTACTTTATTCTTGTTTTAATTAGTCTTCCTTTGATCTAGTCTCTCAATTTAAATTTTAAGATTTGAATCAACAGCCTGCCACATTATATTACTTAACTTCTCTACTTCTCAGCCTATAGAGGAGATGTAAAATATTGTTTATGCTTTCTGTCTTGTATTTTGTTGTGGAAGGTTTTTGCTGTCACTCCTGCTTCCTATTTTCTGCTGGGATTCTTTCCATCTTTCTCATCCTGTCTTTTCCATTCTCTGTTCTCCCCTTCCAATCGATTTTCTTTATCCTCAAACATCTTCACCATCTCTCTTTAGGATGTAGTGGAGAATTGTTTTAACTTTTAGAAGTATGCCTCAGGCATCTTTGTAGGTTCTCTTTCACTGTGAATCAGTCCCACTCCTTCCACGTGACTTCTCATTTATTGGAAGAGCTGTCTTTGTTGCTGTTGCCAATTGGAAAAGACTTCCTGCACTTCTCTGCCTCTCTGGATGAACCAGCTAATTTTAGCTCTTATTGGAAAAATCCTTTTTTTATTTCTACCTTGGCATCTGAATTCCCCTTTCCTATGTTAATACAGTCTGTCTCAGTTTATCACCATGTTGCTTTTGTGATAACAGCACAAGAGTATTTTAACATACACTGTATCTGCAACTTGGATGTTGAAGCATCCTAACGTCTACTGTGATTGTATTAATGATGAATATTCTTTGTTTTTCTAGCAGGTTTTGATAAGTGTAGACTATGGTTGTGCAGGTCCTCTTTGATGGAAATAAACGACCACCTTTAGAAAGAGAATGGCAATTTAAGTCAGAGGCATCAGGCCAACAACGATTTCTTGAAGAAAATTCATGAAAACATTAATATCAACATAAAACAAATAAGATTTTACTTTTTGAACTCTTATCCAAAAGGATTTCCTGCCAAAAAGCTGCTGGGCAAATATGGTAAATGGCGTAGAAACCTGGTCTATCTGCTTTGGAAAAATAAAACTTTATATTGACGTTACCAAGACTTGAACTTTGCTTCTAGGAGTTGGATATTTTAGAATTAATCTAAGCTATGTTATTATTCAATTTTTGTTATCTCTGAGTAGACATGTGCACTTAGATTTTATAAATAAGCAAAAATGTTTGGAGCTTCTGATACAGTTCAGTGCACAAAATGTATCCATAAGCATGCTGTAGTTGTGGTTTCTTTTTGGCAACTAGTCAGTCTTTTTTTTTTTTTTCTTCAAGTGAAGGAGACTGTGTTACTGATTTGTTCTTGATAATTTGCCTGATCAATGATACAGCTACCTATTTTTCCTTCCTACTGCAATGTATGTATTCCTGCTAGCTTTTAAATGTTCCCTCCTTTGTGTTTCCTGTTTTGTTAGTCCTTGAGAATCAACAATGCAGCTGCCCTGTGGCCAGTGAACTGCTGGTTCGTGGATGGAAGGAGACCCCATCTATTGCTTTGCCTTATTTGTGAATTTTAGTTGCTATTTACTTTAAGAGCAGTGTTACAAGGTTTAAATTAGTTTTGTGGGTTTCTTTAAAGTAGTTTGGTTATCTAGTTACATCTGTTCTATTTTGAATTAACAAAATATGAAAGGGTTGTGTAGGAATTCTTGAATGTAGGGGAATCTAACTTTCATAACTCATGTTTACTCTCTGGTATTATGCATTTCAGGTTTGATAATTACAGTGAAGAGCCTAATGAATTATAGTCTTACGTGATTTCATGGTATAGCAGGATGTTATGTTGAAATATACCAGGTATCTTTTTCTTCTTCAAACGGTGAAACTTCAAGTTTTGTAGCCCTTAAGCAAACAAAAGCTAATGAAGATGTGCCTGAGAAGTAAGTGGGGAGAACCAAGTATCCACTATTTTAAACATATGAGTATGCACCTTGAATAGTATAGCTATAACCTTGTCTTTGATTTAAGGTGGTTTCTTTTTTGAGAAAGTATTTTTTCTTGTAGTTAGTACTATTTCCAGTGGTGAAACTAATCTTTCTTGAGATTTTGAAGAGCAGCAGTGAAATAGGTAATAATTACCAAGAATACTGGCTAGGCGTTTTTAGATTTCATACCCTTTGTATTTTTCACAAATGCCATGCCACGTCAGATTTTCCATTAAGCTGTTTGCGATGTCTACTAAGCAGAATATATGCATTTATTTCAGTGGTTCTGGTGATTACTCTTAACTACTTAAATTGGGATTTGCCATTCCCATCAAAGCTGTTCTTATGATAGCAGCTCCCTCAGTGTCAACTGTTGGTAAAATTTTTAAATGCTGTTCCAAATCCAATTAATATTTGAAAAGCTCTAGGATAAGTGTAACATGGCATCTTTCCACATCTCACGTATGGAAATAACTGTTGGTTTACCATAGAATATTTCAGACTGTTGCTTGCTCGAGGAATCTCCTAATCCATACCTAATAATGCAAGTGATGCTTTGCTGCTGCTTTTAGAGAATTTCAGTCTTGCAGGTTGTAGGACAACTTGGAGGGAAGTAACTAAATCTTATTGGGCTGAGGCTTTCCCGTTATCTCCGGTAATTTGAAATACAGATGACAGTGTGAATAGTGAGTAGCTGGTCATAGATGACTGTTCAAGAATTGAGCAGGGTAAGGCCTAGGGCAGGAGGATGATAAAAGTGAGAGTCCTTCCATTTTTTTTCATGGTGCAAGAAATTTCTACTCTGCCTTGCCTTTTATCTTGTCTTTTGAACAAAACCTGACAAGATGAAATAGAGGTGTGACAGGCTTTCTTAGAAAACTGCGTAGAAACACATTCCCGTAGGCTGGAGGTCTTTGAACACCGCACTGGAGAAGGGATAAAATATGTCCAGGCTGTATTGGCTCTATTTTGACTTGAAATTGAGAAGTAAATCCAGAGTCAAATCAGCAGGTTCAGCCCTGGTAAAGGAATAAATATTTTGTACTGTTGTCCGTTCCGTCACAGTAGGAACTTAAATAAAAAAGCACCTCCATCTGGAAGGTTGTTTCCAGTTGCTCACCAAACCATTGATTCTGCTCTTGGTTATTACAGTTATCTATCCCTGTAGTAATGTGAGTTTATTAGGCATATTACTACAAAGCTTTGTAGTCTATAACAACTCTATTCACAGTTTCTCTTTTGATCTTGCAGTCTGCTGTAGGTTTGACCTCAAGTACTTGAAGGACCAGCAGTTTCTTTAAGTATGGTTTTGATTGTCTTACAAGCTTTCTAGGAGAACGCAATGAGACAAGAGGCTTGCAAGCAGAAGGTGAGGACTTAAAAAGGAGCGTCACCAAAAGTGTTCATTTCTAGGAGAAATAAAAAATGGTTAAACAATTATTTTTGTAAAGGTACAAATACAAAATTCATTTTGACTGCTTGGTTTTGTAAGGTCTTTATTACATGCACAGTTCCATTTTCTAGACATTAAAAGCAAAACAAGAAGTCCACAAGCCTGTAAATAAAATTAGTTATTTCAGCACATTGGAAATGAGAAAGCAAGAAAAAAATTGGTGCTGTTTTAGATCTGGGGAGGTTGATGTACTGCATTGTGAATTGCATGTCTTTATCTGGATTACTTGAATTATTTTTTAAGATGTGGGATAGTATTTTTCTGGTAATACCTTGAAATAAAAGTTACTAGTATTGCAATACTGAGCAAATCAATTTCATTCTAGGTTTTGAAAAAAGCAAGGGTGAAGAACAGTTACATTGTTATTTTGCTTTGCCTTGAGGAGAGATTGCGTTACTATAATGCAGAAGTCTGAACTAAATTGAGTGATTATGGAGATTTACCAAAAATACAAAAAAAAAAGAGATTTTTCCAAAATACAGGGGAATTTCAGAATGTTTGGATAAAGAGATTAATCTCTCTAATGGCACGGCATATGTGAATTTCTGTTCTCTGTTGGATCCATTGTGGAATAAATTAGAAGGAAAAAAGTAAACTAATTATGTAAGGAATAAGCTGTTTCCCCAGGAATCTGTCTATCTTTGTCTAATCTTGGAGAGCTATTTGCTTGTTTTAAGAATATGCTGCAATATAGGATTCCATAGGCAAGAGCAGCTTAAAAAAAAAGTGGGAATTTTTTAATAATGTGACATGGGATTTTGAAGATTGTATTAGCAAAAAATTTTTTTCTAATCATTTGAAGACAGAGCCTACTTTTCCTGGCTGTCTGAGAAGAATACCCATATGTTACTTTTAGTATGAGATCAATAGCTTTTAGGGCATTCTGTTTTGGAACCAATGACTGAGTTTAGCTTTCATAATTTAACTGAGAGGAGTAAACCTTAAAACAGAGCTTTAAACCCATATAAGATGAATAATTTTGAGGGGATGGAAACAGGAGTCTCTTTACAGAAATTTTGGGAGAGTTGATGTGAGGAAGCAGGAATTGCTCAGTGGTTCCTTTTTCTTGGCAGCAAAGCCATGATGTGTTGTATGTGATTTTTGTTTTTTTCTTCTTTTTGTGTAGTGTTCTGTCTGATAGCCCATGCTGATAGCACACCTTCCCATCCTTTGCTTTTGCTGGGTCTGGCCACTCTGGAATGAATCCTGTGCTGTTTGACAAAATTTATTAGCTTCAGTTCTGCAATACACTTTCCCTTCTTAAGGTGATATGTATCACTTGTGAAGTTGTTTTGGGGGGGAACTGGTAGAAGCTCAGTATTTATGGAAAGGGAATCCTGTTTTTTTTCCCCTTTACGTGTATAGTGTCTTTGAATGGATTTGCATTGTGCTACAACAGTAGAAATACTGGCTGTGTCAAATAGATCACACTCTTCTGTCGTGTTGTCTCTACCAAGGCTAGCATGGGTACCTCAGTAAGTGTCATTAAAGGAGGAACTTTTTGACTAATGAAAGATGCTGTTGAGTGTAGGTGCTTGTCTTCACTAGGTTATGAATGTTTTTAACTTGAAGCTAATTGGCAAAAGTAAGTGGATTTTCTCTACCCATTTGATCTTAGCTACAAATACAAGGCTCAGCTCATGCACATACTGTACAGTTACAGCAGTGCAGTCATATCTCTAAGATGAGACAACAGTCAAATACTGTGTGCAAAAATATGACCGATGGTTTGGCCACATCTGTTGGTTTCATTGTAAGTGCCATTAGATTGTTGTCCAGTCAGCAGAAGAAACTTAAGTTTTTGAAGTCTCATGTGAAAGATCTTAAGATGGTAAGTTGAATTAAACTCTACTTGTTTTCATCTGCATCCTGCTGCAGATCAAAGCTGTGGTTCCAGAGAGTCTAAGTATTTGAAACCCGAGGCAGAGAGGCGCAGGTCATTCCCTGTAGCGTTTAATGGAATGACAACATTTTGCTTGTAAATCTAGTTAGGTATCAGCTAGTAAATGGAGAAAGAATGAAAGAAAATGGAAGTGCAGTTTTCATTTTGAAGTATAATATACTCTTCCTGTTTTGAAATGCAAATACTGAAGGGAGATTTAAGAGTGATAACAAAAAGGCACTATATTTTTGCACTACAAAGCAGATCTTTTAGTATTTTGTCAAGTGCCCTGAGCCTTTAATATTCAAGCCATAAAGACTGACTGACTGGAAAGTTTGGGGAGGATAGGTAGAGGGGTGGAAAACAAAGGGTATGTGTGTATTTGCTTGTCAAAGATGTGGAATTTACAGATATTAAAGCAGAATTGGGCAAGGATTAAAATCTAAAGGAATGTACAAAAAATTGTGCTACTCTGGGTAGATGCTGTTTTCCCTGGAGGCATTTGAATCTGAGTGAGGTTTGTTTTTGTATAGCTGAAGATGGTTTATGATTTCAGCATGCCCAGTGGGATAAACCCTGAAAATGTTTCATAACAAAGATAACCAGAATAAATGGGATATAGATTCTGTATTCATTTGAAGGTGAACCTCAAAGTAAACATCACTGGTTTCCTGAATGTTTAAGTCGTACTTTCCTATGTTTGACTAATGGGTGTTCCGAGTCTGAGAATTTCGAATAGCAGGATGGATTTCATTGAGAATAACAGAGTGAAACAGTGGTCTGTCCAGTGAGATTTTTTTAACATAACTTTATCTTGGCCATTTAAGTTACAAAAAGGTTGTAAGTGCTCATCATGCAAGAAAATCAAGTCTCTCTAATATTTAAAATGTGTGTTTGGATGCTTAGCATCAGTGTTTAATCTCTTCAAAATATTCTTCTATTTGATAGATAGTCCACACAGGTGGATGCTGTTTCTTTTTTTAAATACAAAATAAGTTGAAGATTGTAGGAATGGAGGGGGGGGCAAGTATGTTCAAGACAAAAGTGTGGCCTTTACTTTATATGAAGGTAGGATATTCAGAAATAAAAGTACTGTTGAATGGAGTTTGGAATGGGGGGAGGACTTAAGTATTGTGACCCACCCTGAAGTTACAGGGCAATGTAATTTCTCTTCAACTCTGAGTACAGTTTGTACCTTTAGTAGCACAGCAGAAGAGCAAGAATGTTAAGGTTTTGCTGAAGATGGTAACAGATCTTTTAGTTCATCATTTGATTGTTGAAAATTATTTCTCTTCCTTTGCTAAAATAACATTACCTGGTAACCTGACCCTGAAGCTTAGGTTGTAGTGATTGTGCTTTACATTGAAATACTTGTTTGATTGTAATCTGTTTGAGGTTTTATTTATTGCAACAAGCATATATTCAACTGCCATTGGTATATTTTATGAATGCTGAAGTAAAGGAAGGCTATTTTTAAACTCGTAAATCTAATGTGAGTAGTCTGGTTACAAGGTACACATCAGTTTTGAGATTATAAGGATAACAAATGTCGTGGTGACCCCTCAGCACCTTAAGTCAAGTCCTGACAGTATTGAGAGTAAGCTCCAAAGGTTAGTTACTTCTGATCCATCTGTGAAAGTGGTGTAATTATGCCTGTAAATCTTTTCAAAATGTTTCTCTTCCTTTAAAAAAAAAAAAGTAATCCTGTCAGCTAGAACAACAGTATCATAGAGAACCCTTCTGTTACGATAGGGTTTTGCTTTACCCGGGTTGTGCTGAGTTTTGCCAGTCTGGATGCCATTCCTTGTTTTAATCTCCACTGAAACATGGTTATGATGAGTGGCTGTCTCTTTTCATCTTCTGTGACTGTATGCACTGCATGTAGTTTATGAAAGAGACTGGGATAGTTCTTTCATGTCAGACTTTCATATCAGACTTTTCAGTGGGACTACTGAAATTTCAAATTAGAATATGATGCTTGGTGAAAAATTAGAAACATGAGTTCCTTTTTTAGATTCTTCATGATGAAATGTTAAAGCAGCCCAGGCAACCAAAGAAGTAGGATGCAGGACCAGAAGGATGGTGTAAGTAGCTTACCGCATGTTTAGTTTGCTAGAATTTATTCTTAATGAATGGCTGTTAAAGCAGGCTTTGCATGCCCTTGTGCACACACTCCTGCTACCATGGAGAACTTACCAGCTTCACAGAACCTGCTGGGCTTGTTTAGGATTTGAAGCAACAAAATGACTACGTGATGCTGTGCAGCACTGTTATGCCTTGGGCAGTTTTTTGTGTGTACACTGTGTTGTGTAGGGCGTGATATGCTGTGTGTACCAATAGTTGTATGTACCTGTGTTGAAGGAAAGGAGTTTCCTTGATTTCCAAGTCTGTCTGATGTTTATTTGGGTATACCATTGGCTTGATGTGCTGTGTGTTAGTGAAACATGTATATCGGTGTCAACAGGAACTGTAACTTAGTCTTGTCTAGCTGTGGATAAACAGATCTGCACAATACACTCTGCCTTGCTATGGTACTAAGGTTTTTCTCATTACTCTTCCATGCAAAATACCATAGATGTGCAAACCGATTACTGCAGTTTTCATCACAGAATCTGTCCAATCTGTGCAAACTGGGAATCTGGCTCCTAGTTCCTACATTAGCGGATTGTTATAATCCCATTTCATACAGCTGAAAACTGCATCCAGTGTTAAATATATTTAAGGGGATTTGTAGAGATACTGGTTTTGGTTTATCTGAGCTCAATACCCATAGACATGCGGACTACAGTAAGTTGGCAAGTGCTTTGGATTAAATTAGCAGGATGAAAATCAATGATGCACAGTAAATGCATCCATAAAGGTATTTAGATAGATGAGGCTAGCAGCAGCCAGGGACACAGTTATAATTAAGATGTTGAGCAGTAACAGTTTTCCAGTTTGTAGTCTGTTTGCAGTCTGTAGAGAAATAAAGAGAAGTAAAAATCCGTTTCATTGCCAAGCAGTGCTAGAGTAAAATGAACAGGTAGCATCAGGCCCACATGGCAATCAAAGACTCTGATTTACTAGTATGCTGTCCTCTAAGTTCCAATCAAATGAGAAGTTTTTCCACCTCTGACAAGTTATTTGCTGTGAAGACACTGTCTTTATTTCTTTATTATGAATTAAGATCCTCTAAGTTATTACTTGACTGCTTTCTATTACATTGAATGGGTGTACTCCTATAAAAGAGTGAAATTGTATGTAAGATACCAGTAGTTTTATTTCTTGGAGTAATGACATTAACATACTTGGAAACTGTAACATAATTTGAGAAAGTCCTTAATTTTCAAATGTTAATAGCAGCTCACCACCTTGACAGTACCTTTGTATAAACTACTTCTGTATTAGAAATTATGATAAAGGAGCAAAATACATGCCTGTTGAAAGGGGTAGAGGACAGAATGTGGCTTCTTGAATTTAGCAGTGGTAAAGAGGCTTCTAAGTCAGGATCTTACACTGAGTCACAATCTTTTAGTGGCAGTTTCAAAGGATAACTACTCCTGTAGAGATTTTTGTTGTTGTTCCACATTGCTCCTTCAGTTTTACTTAACTATTATGTCTTTGTCCCTTATTCAGTACTGTGAGGTTAGGAGCTACTTACAAGATTTATACTTGTTTGCTGCAAGTGCAAGGTCACCCTGACTGGCTTGCTTTCACTCACCATTGTTAAATTTTGTTTTTGAAGTTTTATTCTTGTATAAAACCTTTTCACTTTTGTCTCAAGGCTTTCAGCATCATTTGTTTGCATCTAGCTTTTCTTTTCTTGGATTTGTTTTTGCAGAAAGAAAATTAAAGTTCAGGTAACAAATGTTTTGATGGTGCGAGGGGGACCTCTGAGGCTGATGTTCTTTCACTCTGTGCTGTCAGGAATCTTTTAGTCTTCCTTTTGTCTCTCTTCCCCCCCTTCCCAATTCTGTTGTAGCCTTTTCTGCTGTTTTGCCCTCCTCTGAAGAAATATGTCTTTACCACTCTAAAATGTGCTAGTACCTAGAAATCTTCTCTTTAGTTTCTGGATTAAACTATTTGTGGCCCATTTAAGCCAAGAGGTTGTCTTATCTATTTCAGAATACATAACACAGATTAATGTCGGTTTTCATGGCACTGCATTCGTTATATTGCTGTTCTGGCATCTGCATGCTAAATACAGGGTGTGTAAATAGAAGTATGATTTGGATAAGCATGATCAAGACAGGATTTGGAGTTTGCTATTAATAGCTTAACAACTAACCAGCTTAATATTCTGTATTTCTATATAAGTGTGAAAATAAGCATGTTAAATTTTTACTCATGGTTCTAATGGAAGTGGTGCCCCTTTGCATTTTTCGGAGTGTGGTGGTGGTGCTTGTTTCTCTGGGTTTTGTTTTAAGCTCTGTTCCATTGCATGAATGTTAAGCAAACACTTTTAATAAATCACCACAAGCAGTATCTTTCTGGACGGTTAGCCTTTGCCTGCAAGACTGGCATAAGGCTCTTGCTTATGCTGGTGAGGGGGAAGCAGTGAGGGTTTTAGGGGTAATGTGTATAGTGTGGATGGAGTTGAAACAGGCATGATGCTGTTGGCAACCAGCGGCCATATTCCATAAATATAATGGAAGTGTGTCTGCACTTCTAAAGCATAACTCCTAAACTCTAAAGAAATTTCTTACAAGAAATCAATTAATAACCAGCTTAATGCCGTGTATGGGAGAAGAATGCTTGCTTAAGTATTATCTTGAGAAAAGAGCTGCATCTTGACCTGCTGCTGCACTGTGGTGCAGCCTGTTCTGATTGTGGTGTACATGTATTTGGGTGCTTATTTTTTCTGTAGTTACTGGCCTCATGTTTACTAAGAGGGAGATATTTCTTAACACTCTCTGTTTTGGCAGAGATCTGCCTGCCTTAATTTTATGTTTTCTGGAAAATTTCCTGTGTTTTGTTGTTTTCGTAGGTCACAGGCATATTGAATGCTCTGTTTTTATTAAACAAGTACATATAACTCTATATTTGTAACAAAGCAGGTTTCCAGCTTCTTTAGTAAGAAATGTGATTAAATATGTTTCGATTTGTCTTGGCTGGTGCAAGGACTTAAATACATTTGGGTTTTGGCCTCAGTGACCCTGAGTACATCAAATTAATGGTTCAGAAGTTACTATTGTGCTTTTCGTTGCTATAAAGCCTCATACAGGCTAGAACTGCATCTTTTTGTAGTTATTCAGACAGATATATAGGTAAGATGATCATGACCTGGTAAAAGGAAAATGGTACAGACCAGTAGATGAAGCATTTAAAACCACCTTTGTTAAAAAGCTTTCAGGTGAATGAAGTGTATGTAATATTAAACTCTTACAGATGTGCACTTTCTCCATGACCACAAATAAGGATGAACTTAGTCCCCAGAGGAAATCTGGGAGCTGTATTTTATTGTCTCAGTGAGGAGTGATGCTATATGAAATGATTTATTCCAGAAATGTTCCCTCCAGCAAGTTTGCAGGACTGGCTCTAGGCCTGTAGCTTAAAAAGCAGAAAGTGTCAGAGGGTCCCAGAGCAGTACAGGTATTAAATAATGAGCTGTTCTTGTGGTGTGGTCCTTACAGTGCTGCAGAGTTATGCTTGTACCCGGTTTGGCAAAAGTAGAAGGATATGGAATATATGTCTATATTTTAGCCAGATGAGGAATTCAGCAGACCTCATATCTTTGCATGGTTCAACATCTTAGTATGTGTAAATGAAAAACTGTTTTAATTAACTGTTATTTTATAAGTGAACACAGGGAAATAAATTCCCATTTAAGGTTCTCATAGCTCACAATTTTAACTAACATTTAAAAGTTATGTAATTTTATATTCTTGAACTCCATGTGATACTAAGCAGTTTTTTTTTTTCTGGAAAACGCATATGCACACATATATATGGCTAGGTTATGATTTCTACTGTATTAATAACTTGAAGTTTTTTGGGTTTTGGTGTAGACTTTAGTCACTTTAGGTAACGAGCAGTAGTGCTTTTGAATATTCTCTGCTAAAAGTGGTTACTATATTGGTGAATACAAGGCTCCTTTCAGTTGTTTAGAGATTCTGCTAGAAGATGTATATAAGAATCACAAATTTCATGGTGTTTTCTTAGATCATCTGTTAACTTCTGAGAAAAATGACAGCTGCCAAAATCTCTACTGATGCGCAAAGGCTCCAAGGAAGGAAGAATAAAAGATGCCTTGTGCTTCTTTGCCTGGATTATTTGGTGTACTTAAAACCTGAACTGTTGAATGGAGGAATGTCTGGCTTTTGTGGCCCATACATGCCACAGATGTCACTTTCCAAAAACTATGCTGTCATCATATTAAATAGTAATTTAAAATACATTCTATTGCTCTTTCCATTAGGAGCTATTTTTCTGAGGTTGAGGGGATGCAGTCAAGATAAAGGTGGTGGTTGTTGATCTCTAGTCTGGCTGAGCTGTGGGATAGCTCAGGCAGGCTCACCTCGTTGGTGAAGCATTGGTTATGTACAATATCATTTAGAATTTGTATCCATTGCAAAAAGAGGATAAGATCACAGAATGTGGCAGCAGACAATTATTTATGACATGCAATTTTAAGTAATGACTTTTCTTCATGTTTGATTTCCTTTTAAACTTGGAGGACAACTAATGAGTCAATGCAAATATTTTATATTTTGTACTAATTCGTAATCCATATTAGTTTTTTAAAATCAAAACCATAAGACTATATATACCAAAAAAGAATCATTCACTTTCAATCGAAATGGAACCTAAGAGTCAAAAAGAATCTGAGATAAAATAATGAGACAGGAGTTTAAAATATGTCTATTTTTAAATGACCCATACATCTGTCAGACCAGCTCAGCATCATCTGATCTTGTTTTGAAGATATGGTGCTATTTGTTATGCTTAAGTGTGCTGGGAATTTACTTGAGATTTATGTTGATTCGAAAATTCTTCTCATTATGCTCTGCCAGTGGATGTACTAATCTAAGTGCAATGCCAAATTAGTAACAAAAACTACAATATTTTTATCAAAAGGCATCCAAACTTTTCAGAATTCCTGGCCAGTACAAATGTTGTTAAATTTGTTGGGCTTTGGAGCTGGATAGCCCTGGTTGTCATATCATCTTATAATATCGGGTATCTCAGAAATGAGAGATTCTTTTCCAGAATTATTTTGATGATCTCGATTGCTATATTTAAATGTAAATTAGAAAGGTTACCAAAAAGATGCAAACTTGACATCCACCTACAGTTTCAGGAAAACGGTTGGTATTTACAATGTAGAATGGAGAGAAAAGATTCCTATTCTGGAAGTTACTAAGAAGAAAAAACATCTGTCAGATAATGATGTGCATTGTTTAGAGGAGATAGAAGCAGCTGTGAAAGAATTCTAATTTTGGAGACCAGTGAAGGTCCAATGAGGGAAAATAAAGAGTAACTTTAACAAACAGCTTAATAGAGACCTCCTGTTTGCAGATGTTCCTTTACCCAACCACTGTCTTGAGCAAGGTATGGTTATCTTTGAGTCCAAAGTTAAACACTGTACTGATTTAATTTCTTTAAACCTAGATAAAAGCCAGTGGTAACATATGTTAAATATATTTGTTGGATTTTCTTGGGAATAATGGTTTGATTATTTGGTAACAATGCAGCATGATAGAGCTGTAAGAAAGTAAAATTTGATACTTCTAGTGCTTTGGGTTTTCAGGCGGCTTGGAAATGTTTTTGATGCTTTTACCTTTTAGATAACTTGCAAGCATTTGTTCATGTGGACGTGGTGCTGTGTTGTGATCAGCTTGGGTTGTGGATAGACCAAGCCTTGTGTCTGTTGAGGGCACAGCTCTGTCATCTGCCTGCAAAAGATTATCTAGATACACATTGTTTCAGTCCAGTACAGCTTGCTTGTTCTGTTTAAGGCTAACAAGCTGCCTCAAAGATATTCTTTGTCCTGAAATGGTGTTTCAAGTTCACCGGGATTCAAGTATTACCTCACAAGTGCTAAGGCTGTTCCAGGAAATGATGAGACTCTTGGATCCCCTACTGCATTGGGTAACTTAACAGCCAAGGAAGAAGTTTGTGAGTCCTTAATCCATGAAATGTGTAAAGAACCCTGCTTAATGCATCTCCTAATTTCCCAAAAGAAGAAGGTGAGCTCATTCTCTCAGATGCTTAGTGCCAACAAAATCGTGGAATAAAATGCTGTTCACAGTAAAAGCCAGGAGACATTTTAGGGGAAAGGCTCCCCTTTAAGGAGGTCCTTTCCAATGTTGACTTTGTTTTGCCTCTTGGGTCTTTAGGGCTTAGTGGAATTAATCCAATTAAAATATATTTAAACTAGCATAAGATGGGATATCTGCTTGGGCTCTTACTGCCTTCTAACTCAGTTAGTTTCTTAAGGCAGTGTCACTGTGTTGCCTTCTGTAGTCATCAGAGAGTATGTCCTTCCTCTGTTGTCACCTCAGGTAAGGCGGGTGGGCAAGATGTGAGCTCTGATGGCAAACCTTCCTTAGGCATTTTCCACTTTGAGACTTTATCCTTAATGATAAGCTCCAGGTGTCTCAAATACAGAAATGGAATTTCTGAGAAACAAATCTCAGCTTAAACAAAACTTCATTCACCTGGGGCTTCACATGTCCTTGCTGAAGGCATGTTCTGTTCTTTTTCTTGTAAATGGCTGAATAGTTAACCTCACTATCTTGGCTTGGAGAGAAGGCTCCAGTAATCTCCCACTGAAGGCTTTTGGAACCAGTTTGTGATGGCACCAGTGTGAATTAAGACACAGCTATGTTTTACTACTATGTTGCATGTATCTGTTCCTTTTAAGGTGCCTCCCCCTCCACCCTCCTCCCCTGCCCGCACACAAAGTTCAAATGCTGGCAATATCCTGAACATCTGTAACACGGCTCTCTGGAACTCCTTGCGTCCTCCCAAGGTGAACATTATGCAATTTCTGGGGCCTCCAGAAAATGCTTTCGGTTTATTCTTTTGAGACCTTTTATGTCCCGTTCCAAATGAAGTGGTGGCTACCGTAGAGCTTCTCACAAGGGCATGTGTGACACACGGTAACTTGCAGGAGAAAATGACATGTGTCTTAATTGGTGGAGTTCTTTGAGTTGTGGTGCCGTGTATCCAGTCCTGAGTGTAATCTCTCTCTTTTCTGCCTGGCTGTGTACTGAGGGTGGTAGCAGAGCAGAAACCTATGTCCTCCTTCTCATCATGAAGACAAACAAGGCATATGGACACTGTTTGGAGACCTCAGTCCAAAACCAAATCCCAGTACTCCTGTGAACAAATTGCCTGTTTGAATGACTTCATGATGATTTTCTTATCCAAAATAGTCACTAGAAGGTATTTTTAATCAACAGGAAACTTAGCTGAGAGTACCTAATGTCATGAATGGCACTGCGTGGTCAGAGCCAGCATTCAGTATGTATGGATGTGTCTGTAACTGGCTCAGTTAAAACCACCCTACAGCTGAGCTCTGGTCTTGCTCTTTTGAATGGTAACAGTGCAGTTTGCTGTAATATTCCCCGCTGTCTTTTTGGCCGCTTATATTTTTTGGACTGTTTAGAGTTGCGTACTTTAGTGCTCTTATGTGTTGCGGGTTGTTTTTTTTAATGGATGTAAACCAAGTTGGAAAAGGAATCACTGGCATCTTCTAATTCCTGTGACTGGAAAGAAAAATGAAGTTCTCCTAAAAATAGCGATTTGGGGTAAAGCTGGACTTTGGATTTTCTAGACGGTTTTCAGTTTGTTTCACAGCTTTAATGTCAATTAAATGTAGCTTGTTTGATATTTAAGTCGTATTTTTAATAAAGAGGTAGTAAAAAAGATATGAGAGGTCTTTAAAATACAGCCTTGTACTCAGGAAATGAAATGTTTTGGCTTCTTAAATAAATATGATGTTTGGCCAGTTATGTAACAAAAAAAGCAGCTGCTATTTGCCAGATAGTCAGAAAGGACTTGGAAGGAAAATATTTGGTCCCCAGAAACTGGTTAATCTGTGTATATCTCGCATCTTGGATGCTGGCCCACTGTAATGGATCTGACAGCCTGTTGGAGGCACTAAGAAGGCCGGGTCTTGGTCTGTCACATTGTGCTGTGGTTCCTATTCCTGAATTGCACCCATGTCTTCTCCCTTAGGATCCTGCCTTCTGTCTATATCCTGAAGTGTTCCATATGACAATCATGTGAAGTGGGGAGGGGAAGAAGGCTTGGATCAGTCACTTCTGAAATTGAAGAAATCCTGGAGTGGCTCTTAATAGATAAAAGTAAATCATAGAGGGAAAGGAGCTTATTGGGAATGCTGGAAATTTGGCTCTTGGTGCAGAATGAGTCTTAATATGTACCAGTGAAAGAAGAAATGGCCTTTAGCCTGCAAAACGGGGTGGGGGGGGGGGGGGGGGGGACAGCTACAAAAAAGGATTTCGTGCACCTGTTAAGACAGAGGTGAGGATTTTAGTTTGTTTACTAGGTTTATTTACTTCAGTCTGTATAAAATAGTATCTTGAATTCATTTGTCATTAGGTTTTGTGGCCTCCAGAAAAATCTCAATGTAAAAGAAATTCTAATACACAAAGAGCAAGGTCTTACAGTAGGCTTATTTTTTATTTCAAAGCTGTCTGCTTTATTAACAAGAGCACTTGTGAAATGTAATGTTTTGCAAACAGTATCCAGAATAACTAAATATTTAACATTAACAAGACTGTGGAAATTATGTAGGAAATAAAAATTGTTATGATGTGTTTTGGGGGTGTGGGGGTTTTTTTTGGTGGCTATTCATAGTTCCGTTGAAATATCTGCAGGAGTTCAGGGATGATATTTTTCACAACAGACTGTATCTTCAGATCCTTTAACTTGCCTTCTTTAAACCAGTGATTTTAGTACATTTGCAGGGAGATGACTCTTGACTTCCTGTTCCCTGTTAAGCCTTGCTCCTATGTGCTTTGGCTAGTTGTCAACATCCATTTAAAATACTGATGCATTTAAGTGTTGTTTATGAAATTATTTGTATTCTTACTAGAGTAATGATCTCTAAAGCTTATATTTCTGCTAATTTGAGAAACAATTTCTAGGTTGCAGATAGGTAGCACTGCCTGACTTTGAGAATAAATACTTGTAAACAGTGAGTTAGAATATGTGTGCAAATTTAGTTTAAATTTAAGTTTACAGATGTAAAAATAGTATTTGTTAGCCAAAAACATGGGTTCTTGCAGATTGATACACACATTAGGAGAAGCTGAGACATGCATTTTTTTTGATGCTCACCTGCTTATTTCTGAGTGGTGTACCAAGCTTTTCTTGTCTCAGTGCCAGCAGAATCAGGCAAATAGTTTCTTTGCTAATGTTTTAGAGCTACTGTCAGTCAATCCTTAACCCAAAAATTATTTCTCTAGCAGTTTCAGACTCTCTCTGGAACTTCCTTTCCTGTTTATCTCTATCTGCTGTTTTCTTCCATAAGTGAGCATGTATACATACCTGTTCAAAACAACTATCAGCAAATCATTTGAATTCCTTCTGGGATTATCCTGAATCTTTAGTTTTGAGCAGTCTCTATAGGCCTGTGATTGGTTTTAGATTTCCTTTGCATAAAACCTGACTGTGTCTTTATAATAGCATAAACACAGAATATAATGCCAAACTTGAACGATATTTGATTCATTGATTACAATGAAATGAATATTTCACATTTTTTTGTGATTGTGAAGGCAGATGTGTCCACTTAAGCTGAAGGATTTTTTTTCCTCAAAGTAGTGCTGTAGACTCTGAATAGACGACTAGATTTCATTTCTTCTCACCTTGCTGGTAAGTCTGCCTTCAGAAAGCAGATCAAGGGATTCACATGTTGGTATGTAAACTAGAATAGTGTCCATGCTGCTTTACCAGAACCAACTGACTGCAGCTGCAGTGTTTAAAAGAATACCTTTGTAACAGGATGATTTGCAGGCAAAAATAGCAGATCTTAATTGTTTTAATAAAAATACCAGGTGTGGAACAGGATTTTTCTTACATTGAACAGTTGCAAAAATAAATAGCATTTAAACTACCATATCAGGAAAAATTTACAATTGAAGTAACCCTATTAGCAAGGTCTGTTTTGATATGTGTTGTTCAGAACTTACATTCTGCTTTGGTAGTTCTCTGGGAAAGCAGGAAAAGTGTTGTAAAAAATTTTCTTTGAAAATGTAAACAGGTTAAGCTCTGCATAAAACTAATACATTATTTTTTTGGATGTGAGTATGCAATGCAGACCAGAAGTTCTCTCTGCACATGGACTTCTGTGAACTTCAGGTTGTAGAGGACCTGGTGTATAATCTGACATTCCCGTTTAGCTGAACCAGCTTTGGGTCCATCTTGGAAGCAGTGCAGTGAGGGCAGTAGTAAATCTTTGTGTGTGAATAACTATTCAGTGTATTCGAAATGAGGAAGAAGACTTGTTTCTTAGTCTTGTAAGGTCAGTTAAAGGCAAAATGTGGTATTTCTCAGACACTGATGTACCAATAAAATGTTTTGCTTTTTTTTCCTGATACCATTCTGTGGTGGGTTGACCCAGCCCAGCAGCTAAGTACCCACCAGATGCTTGTTTCCTTCACCTCAGTGGGATGGGGGAGAGAACTGTAAGAGCAAAAATGAAACAAATTCATGGGTCAAGATGAAGACAGTTTAATGAGTAAAGGCAGGAGGAATAAAAAAGAAAAGTGATGCGAGAGGTCACTCACCACCTCTCATCTGCAGACTGCTGCACAGCCAGCACCCAAGTAACAGCCAGAGCCAGTACACGCACTGAAACCCCAAATGACCTTACTGGGGTGTGAGGAAGGACACCTCACTTCTCTGGTAGTAGTGTGTGCAAATAATGAGAGCTGAGATCAGTCAGACTGAGATGTGGTGTTTGAGGCAGTTTGATGTTTTAATAGTATTACTGCAATGTCAAGCTTTAATTTTTATCTGTGTGGGACTTTGGAGGAAGAATATCAGGACAGGACTCTATTGCCAAAGTTGAAAGGGTGAAATGGAGAGGGATTGACTTGTAGGCTGTTAATTTAAAAACAGATGTGATAGGTAGAAAGAGGAATGTGTTTTGCTATTTGAGTATTGAGACATTAAAATATTTTGGGTAAGTTTCAGACTAGTTTCTTTGTGGTTAGCATTCACAACACAGTTTCTCAGCCTTAAGAGGAAAACTTGTTGATTTGCTGAAGCAAAGCTGTCTTTCTTTGGGCATTTAGGTTTCGTTTGA
The DNA here is from genome assembly GCF_000699245.1 of Pterocles gutturalis. Lineage (NCBI taxonomy): Eukaryota > Metazoa > Chordata > Aves > Pterocliformes > Pteroclidae > Pterocles > Pterocles gutturalis. The sequence continues at coordinate 55,369 of NW_010100209.1, forward strand.
GGTATGTTAGTAGGACACCTTTCTGAAGTACATGTTTTGCTTTTGCAAAACATTATTTCTCTAGGAGTGTCAGTCTTGAATTTGTAAAGCACTTTAAGACTGGCATTTTCAAATCTAAAATTTTACAGTCAATTGTTGACCTTCATCTTCAGACCAGCTGAAGATGCTGATATTTATCCACTCCTGTGTTTTTGGTAACCTGACTTTTAACATGGAAGTATGAAAATATCGGCTAGTTTTCACAGAGACTTCAAGGGAATAGGGTGCTGTATTTTTATTAAACTGTTGTTTTGCTCCATAAAATATTTTGCAAAGTAAAGTAACACCCTAATAATAAATTCTGTTCTACTAAAATATTTTATCTTGGTATCTCAGTGTTTTACAAATTCTGATGAATAAAACCTCCTTTCACTTCTGTGAAGCACATGGTGGTATTCCCATTTAATGTATGGAATGGAACCCAGATGTATTAACTTAAAGTCCTGTGCCATAAGCAGCAAATCATCTCCTCCCCTCTGTTTTTACACGAATCGTCTCTGCTTTCCAACTCTTCATTTTATGAGACTTGTAAGTGCACAGTGCAGTGATTTACTGTTGATCACTTTTCTAACATTTTGTTCTAAATGAAACAGCCCTGTAGGTTATGAGTTGCCAAATGACAGAAAACAGGCGCTCCCCCAAGTTCAAGCTGTTTTACAGTCTAAAGATTTACAATAAAGAAAATAATTAAGTGAATGGTGTTAGAGAGGCCTGGGTTTTACTGTTAAACTGTCACCGACTCAGCTGTTAACATCTTTGTATTGACAAGTTTGTGGTTGCTCACTCTTGATTAAAAAAACTGTACTCCATCATTGTTGAACTTGCAACTGACAAGGCCTGTCCTTTTTGGTATTACTTAACGTATTTTTTTTTTCAGTCACAATGCTGAGCTGTGTGGCCATTTTGTGTCTGATAGTTGTAGCGTTGTTTCAGAACTGCTGACTCCATAGGTTTGGGTAAACTCAGCACATCTGTGACGTCCTTTAAAGCTGAAAAGGAGACAAGTATCTGATGGTGCAATTGTTGGTCTTATTGAGAGCTAAAGACACAAGTGCATCAGAGGTTGGGGTAACTGCTGTAGGCCATCAAAGGTTCTTGTATAAAGATCTTTCACTGGTGACACCATGCTGAGCACCTGCTTGTCTCAAGTTTGGAGAGGTGCAGGTGTTTTTGGAGACTTGTCCTTGATCTGCAGAATACAAAGATCTACATGGATATAATTCATTGAGTTGATCTCTGTATAGTGACTCAGTTCTCTAATGAAATTGTGTAGTATATGCAGTTTTGCATAATTTTAAAACAGTAGTTTGGAAGCCCTTAGCACTAGGGTATTGGAAGAATTTGTAGATGCATCGTCAAGCACAAATTGCATTACAACCTGTTAGTGTGCTCTAAAGATACCTCCACTACCTTAAACTGACACCAAAAGGAGACCAAGAGCTCTCTTTCTCAGTTATGTTTCTTCTTCCAAGAAATGGATTTCAAAATGAATCTTGTTAAATGAGCATATGCAAAGCCAGAGTGGAGAATTACTTCCACAAAGCATTTGTTAAATGTGATACTTCTGTATAAGAGCTTTCCCTTCTCCCCAACACATTGAAGCAACTGTACTTTTTGCAGAATAAGGAATCAGGAAATACACACACTTTTTATTGTGTTTTTTTAAATCTATATCCGTGTATGAATGACTGCAAGGATAAGAGAAGATAAGCCAAAAGGTAAGGAAGGGGGTGAAAAGCAAAACTTTTCTGTAAAGGGAACACTTGAGAAGAAAGAGGCTGCTTATTTGTGAGTTTGCTCTGGAAACCAGTCTGATAACAACTTTGAACAACCATCTCTCTACAGGCAAGGTCATCTTAAAGTTTTCAAACTTTGTTGCTCCAGTAAAAAAAGGGATAATTTTGAAATAAGGGGAAGGGAGCGTTTGGCTAGTAACTTGTAGGTTTTAGCAGAAAAGCCCCTATACTTCTTATTTCTTGAGAAGAGTTGGAATAAGAAATTATGTCAGAGAAACTGGTGGTTTTCTGATTAAAACTGTTTTAACTTTATCCGTACAGGTTCAGTTGGTAGATCATTGTGTTTAAGTTTTCTGACAGTTCTTTAAGAAATATTTAAAGATAAATGATGCCACCAATATTGCCTAAACAATTTAAAAGAATGTGTCCCAGTGACTGATTTGGTTATGAAGATGCTCTATAGACATCGGCTGTATTTAAAGGGGAAGACCTTATGCATATTAAGTAGGCATTGTAAGTACTGATTCCTTTCCTGGCACACTGATAATAGTGTGGTGATGACAGCATTGAGGCTCTTTTGTAAATTAAATTATAAATTATGTAGCTGGTTGTGTATATGGATTGTCTGGTTCTGAATGAACCTGTCCATCAACAGTTGAAGCTTGGAGACTTTTCTCACCTAGGCAGCGTTCATGTTCCTTATCTCATTTGATTTGCATGGGTGACCTAAGGGCAGCTAATTATTCACACTCCCCAGCTCATCTTAACTTCTTTAATTGAAGATTCAAATTTTAATGCAAGAGTTTCTGAACTTGGCTCTAGTTTGTTTGGTTAACAATTGCTAACAATACAAAACCTGTTGTTTATTTTTTCCCTTTGGTTTTTAAACTCTCCAGTTGTTTCTTATTCAAATGTCCTTATGTTCTTGAGGGTTAGTTTTGGTTGTGTCAGAGACTTGAGATTTTCTTCTCTTGGGCTACCTGACTATTCAGGCTTCATTTTCAGTGTGCTTTTTGGCTGAGGCCTTTGGCAGTTGATGTCAAGGTTTGTTCCCCCTGTTAAGAGCCATGCCAGTCAAGCTTGGGCAAAACATATGAAGCTACTGCTTCTGGGGAATCTTAAATTGCTGAGACATGTTGAGTTTGTAAATTGCTGAGCTCCTGATGAGGAAAGGCTAGTGGTTTTGCTGATTGTAGAGGTAAAACCATGTCTTTACTGCTTTTCACTTTTTCTTTTATCCTGGTAGCCACAAGACACACTGCAAAATCGGAACTAGAGAATACTGGATTGTTACCACTCTGGTAACAGCCAAGCTTGGACTGCAGGTTTGGGCTTAGCTCCAGGGAAAATGTGTGTCCTCACAGAAACAAAAAGTTACAAAATTGTCATTAAGTTTGAATAAGATAAAGCACAGCCTGGGAACAGGTATGCCCAGTGTGTAAAATCATTAGAGGTAGGACATTTGAAATGTGAACATGTTCGATGAACAGCTCACTTGTGCTTTAAAATAAACACAATGGACAGTAGATTTAACTGTTGTGGTCAACAGCACTGTCTCAGGTTATGCAAGTAATGTGAAAATTTTTAAATTAGGTAATTTTGTAGCATATAATGAGCATATTTATATATTACTGTATTTTACAAAGGGAGGAGAGAAATTTGTGACATAGACTAATAAAAAATACTAACTGTTCCTGAGAGACTTCTATATTTTTTTTTAATTTAGGGAGAAAGATGGTATGTTGGAAAACAGCTGGATTGATGGACTGTCACATTAGTGTTGTATGCATGCAAGTGTCTTGTGTGCACAGAAGGGGAAAATATGTACAGAGATTAAAGTGACCCAGAAGCTATTAAACACCAGCAGCTCTAGAGCTAAACTATCCAGTTTGAATGTACAATTTCATGGGTCACCCATTCTGAGGAAAACCATCCATTATAAATAATGATGAACATGCCAAAGCACAGTAAATTGTGGTAGAAGGTATCTTAATTCCTGGTCACAGAAGTGTTAAGGGGCATGATCCATGGACGAGTAATGTAAAACAGGAGAGCATAAAATCTAGTTGTAAATGCTTGTTAGGAACTGGGAAAGCTCAGTTCGAGGTGTGATGGGGAGCTGTGTGCATATGCTTTAGGGAGAAGTGGGAGGAGGAAGCTAAAGACTATCAGGAAAAATAAATTTGAAAAGGACGCACCATTGAAGAAAGCTAAACAGTAAGAAAGGTCTACAGGAATATACTCCAGGACTCTCAATACTTCATATCCCTCTAATCTGCCTTGATAGGGAAAACTGTAAATAAATCCCTTTAGAATTTGAAAAAGTTTCCTTTTACAACCAGTAGTATTTATTTAATTGCTAATAATGAATCATTGAGAATGCACATTGAATGGATCAGGCCATTGGCAGGGAGCTGGACTACATTTGTAGTTCTGCCACAGGTCTGGTGCAGATGTGTCATTCCACCACTTGCACCAGCCCTATCCCTTACCTTTTCTGGCTGCTTAATTTCAGCATTGGAGTTAAGAGGGGGATTATGGTTTTGACTTTGCTAGGCACTGATTAAGAATAGAGTAGGCCCAAGGGTTTCTTCTGCTTCTCTGTAGTACTGAAATGCACAATGCTAGTTGTTTGTTTTTTTTTTTTTTTTTCAAGTTGAATAGTTAATACTTTTTTTTCCATAAAGATGAAGCTTCTTATTGATAACAATATCCTGTGTTTACAACCTCTGGGTATTCTTCAGGGACTGATGATGTTACAGATGAGGTCAGTTTTCATCAATATAGTAGGTGCCAGCAGAGAGCTTGGTGATGCCACTGTCAATCAGAAACCTTTTAAAGTCCCTGTTAAAAATGTTAAAGTCCTTGCCAATCAGAGGATGCCTTTTCATATGTGTTTATTCATGGATTTGAAAGAAAAATCCTTGAAAGCATTTTTCCCTATAGGTCATATAGACTTCCATTTTTAATCTCAGATCATGGTAAATTCCAGATGTTTTGATATTTTTGCCCAGCTTGTTTGTCATTCTAATTTATATGAAATAATGAATGCAATGTAGAAAGCAAACAGTAACCCAAAGTACACTCCCACACACCTGCCCTGTATCTAATGAGTCTGAAACAACCAAGTGGAACTAACTGGACAAATGATGCAGGCTTCAAGCAAAAGTACATTCCCAAAAAGTTAAGAAATTCTTACAGGCAAGTTTGCTCCCCTCCTTTTTTTTTTTTTTTTTTTTTGAAAGATGGAGGTTGCAGTCAATGAGAAATGCAAATAACAGGAAGTGAAGCCTCTGAAATAGTCCAAAACAACTTGCTGAAATAGCATCCTTTATAAAAATGTTTTGTGTACTGTGACTATGCAGTGTATTCCAGTAATGTTATGGTAATTACAAGTTTTGCTGAAAGTATTTTAAATGTGCTCCACCCACTGTGAGGCTGGTTGGTTGGCCCTAAATGAGGGGGAGTATATTTCTCCTGAGATCAGGAAGCCTAAACTCCAGCTGTTGTCTGTACTCTGTATCAGAGCAAAGCCGAGCAGACTCCTCTGCCCTTGTGCTTACACAGTCATAAGTCAGAGGAAAGCAGTTTTCCTATAACCTACACTTGATTGTGCCTCTTTTGATGGTTAACTTCATTATTTATGCTATTTTTGTACCAAGTCCAATTAAAATAATTGGACTCTGAACCAGCTTCTGTCTTGATTAAAAAATGTATTTATATGGGGTAGCATATGGAAGCAAAGCCTGTTAACAGCTGCAAATTTTGTTGATTAAACTAGGTGCAGACAAATTTACAAGAGAAACTGTTCCGTGAAAAGTTCCAGTTCACTAACATCCAAAGGTATCCTGACTATTTTCTTACCAGTTTCCACAGTTTCTTGCCAACAAGAATACAAGGTTTCTTGCAAAGTGGTGACACTGGAAGTTCTAAATGCTAAATGTTTTATCAATCATTTTGAGTTGTCTTGAATCTCAGTAGACAAACACATCCATCTATGCAGACACCTGGAGATACTCCTAGCAGTTGAAGACAATGTTATTTTCAAGCAAGCTTTCAGATCCTCGGGTGGCCCCAGCAAAGTTTGTTTGTATCATCTGCTGAGAGGCACCACAAGGTAATGGAAATTACAGGACACTGGCCTAATTTTTGTTCCTTAGAGAATCTAGTGAAATTTAGGGATAAAAGTACTTGCAACTCATTTGTACAGGAAGACCATGTGAGTCCTGACCTTGTTAAGCAAGATTTTAAATGTTCTGGAAGCTTGTTATTTTATCTTAGAGTCTCAAAGCGTATTGCAAATAAATGCTCCTCTAAAAATCTGCCAGCTACAGAAGAAATTATACTATGAAAAGGTAACTAAAGCATGGAGAGGGTATAAATGACTACTTCAAAGATTACTCAGTGAGTCAGTAGCAGGCCCAGCATTGAGGAAATAGTTGGGTATGTCAGAATATTTTAATCTCAGGTTAACAGTGATACCAAATGCAGTATGAAGTGATAGTATCAAATATGTAGTGTTTAAATGAGACCAACTTTTTCACTTGTGCATAAATGTCCATACTCATCTGTCATTTGTTTTTTGATTTAAAGACAAATGCATAATAAAACTTTCTTGAATTCCTGATAGGACCTTCATAATCTGCTTTAATGGCCTGAAGTGTGTTGGAAGTGCTTGTAAGTGAGTAGATTCAACTGCTCCACTTGCTGCTTTCGACTCATAAATCAGCCTGCAGGAAAAATCTCTGAAGTACAGTGGTACAAATGGAAACAAATTTTTATGGATTGAAGTCTGTAATTCTCAAAGTGTGATTATATATAGGAGCTTAAAAAAATTCCATACTCTGAAAAATCTACTAAAGTATTTGGTACTAATTAAAGTAATTATGTCCATACATGTAAAGAACAATGCTACATTGGAACCGAGGTAATAAAATTTTGAGTTAAATGTCAAATGTAGTTCTTACATAAATATTCTTTATTGTGAATTACAGATGGAATTTCTGTTATTTGGTGTGTCAGAAAGCCATACACTCCAATATTACAGAAAAAACAAGTGTGCTTCATGAGGAACACATTATTTCCTTTTCTGGTTGTGGTTTTTGTCTAATATCTTGCAGGACATGTATATCCATATTTTTCTTTTGTTCCAAAACAGTAACTTTAGATAGCAATAAGGCTTTTCTTTTTAAAGCAGAGAATAATGTAACCGGTGCAAACCATACTTGTTGATTGACAGATTTTTGAAGGAGAAAATTTAAATATAGAGAGCACCATAGTTACACTATGAAGAGAGCTCCCAGACTAAAGCAGCCTTATGGCTGTTGGTCAAGGAATATTGAGCTTTTCACCTGAAAGTTAGCTCTTAATACCTAGACCATTAGCTCAAATGAATCAGAGTAATAGATAAAGAGTGCATATTAAAAAACCAAAATAAAAACACCCCACAATAGTTTTATTTTTAACTATCCATTTTTAACCCTCAGTTGAAGGGGAAAAAACATGGGAGAGGCTTCTTAAAACAGATTTCTGTTTGGGTTTGTTTTTTGTTACTTTGTTCTGTTTTGGAACACAGAAGCTTTTAATTTTTCTAATAGTTGTGTAATGTGAAAGAAATACCCTTTTTGAGAGCATCTCACCAGTCACATAATGTAACTTGAAGCTGAGACTTGCAGTGTACTTAAAGCAAGAATTTTGCTTCCTTGTGTATGAGAATTGGAATGCATATCTTATAAGACAAAATCTTTTTTTACAGTACTAGTTGGTTTACTGAAAACTTTTACAAATTTCTTATTTTCCCCAGATGACAGTGATATTAAAAGTATGTAGGCTATTCTCATTAAAATTATTTGAAGTAACATGTAGCTGTAAGCTATGCTGCTTTTGACCTAAATTTATTACTGAATTTGTCTACATCTTATGATTTATTGTAAACTCATCCTGATGTATCCTTTACTGCACCTATTGGTACCTGCATTAGCCAAGGCCAGATGCAGTGGCAGCCTAACTCCTGTGCTTGTTTCTGGTTTGACAGGAGAATTTTGGTCTTAGGTCTGAATTGTTCTGTGAACTGTTTTGCAGTATAGCGGGGGGGGAAAACACTCCAGGCTATTCCGAGCCTTACATAGAACTTCACCAATTTGCCAAGCTGGTAAATAAAAATACTTTGAGTGAGGTGTGTGCTCACTTCTGGCTGTGCTCGCTTTTTTGGTTAGCATAGTAAATCATACATACATACGTACGCACATAGTAAACCTCAGAACAATAGCTTGAATCCTTCTTTCTGCAAGAATTCTTTTGAAAGGTTGAGGATCCAGGATAGGAGATAGGATAGAGTATTTTGTAATGGTTTGTTATCTTGAGATGCCAGTGGCTAGCAGGCTGTATGTATAATTGTAGTGTAGTGGAAGTAGATTCAAGTTTCAATAGTGATGATATTCCTGTAGGGATAGATCTGGTAGATCTCATACACTGAGTGGTGGGACCACATCACACAGACACTGGATGGCTGGAAATTTCCTATGCTTGGAGATGTCATCTATCATAGAACTGCCCAAACAGCTTGTTCCTTTTTTTTTTTTTCATGTCAGGTTGGTGCAAGTAAGAAAAGGGCTGTACAAAAGCAGCTTTCTAGGGCTATGTGGAGTCTGGCTGCTCCCAGCTGCTGCAGGTCAGAGGCTAACAGGTCTTGTGTTGGCAGGTTAAATGTAACGTAGTGGTCTAAGAGGAAATAATTGCTTTTGTTTGATCTTCCTGTACTTGTTTCACAAGCTTTCATATACCATTCACTAATCAAGAACGCAGTTAAGTGCTAAGAGAAAGGAAGGAGTCCAGCTGCTATTGCAGTAATCAGTGTACACTAGGACTTCATAATCGCTGTATAAAGGGACTTCACAATAAAGCCAATCATTGTAGTGTCACAGGAGGTGGAATTGTATGTCATCTGTATTCTTGTTGTTTCCCTCTGAGCGCATAGGATAGCATTATGTTGTTAAATCTTTGTGTGCGTCTTTGTACCACAGAAGTGAGCTACGTGGAGGGGAGTCCACCTGAGACTGCAGGTGCTGGGATGTGCTGCCCTTTGTCCATCGTTGTTAGTACCTGCTGGAACAGTTCATTTTGATTCTGTTGATCTAACTCAGTCTGTTTTGCAGAATACTTGGCAATTCTTCTACTCGTTTTTCTCTCTTCCTCCCCATTCTGCTTTAACACATCAGGAGGTCACTTGTACTCAAAACCTTTTTGTGTGTTCTCTAGCAAGCTGCATTCCTTGTCCCCCCTCCCTGTCTTGTTGTTCCAGTGAAGAAATGTCAAGCAATGGAAGATCATGTTTTGCTCTAAAGGAAGAAAAACCTAATATTCTGTATCACAAAGGAAGCAAAAGTTGCATGTTTTTCCTGTGTGCACACCTATGCTCTGCCTCTATGTTGTCTGACTTAACTGATTCTGAAGCTACCAGGCCACCAAAGGGAGTTCTACTTAGTTTGGTTATTGCATTATAATTACTATGTTTACTATCTGTTAAGATCCTCAGGGTTGGGTGATTAGGACGTGATCTGTGGATCTGTTGTTTTAGTGATCTTGTTTCAGGGCATTGAAAGATTTCAATTTGCCTAACTTTCCAAACTGCGAGAGGTTGAAACTTGTGTCAGTCCTCTGACAGAATGGCTCTCTGCTTGTGGCTGACTTGTTAACAAAATTAACGTGTAAAGTTCTGCTAGCTAGGAAAACATTAACTTGGTGACACTACTCAAACTTTTTTTTTAATGTCAGACTGTTTTTCTGTTGTTTTTTTCTTTTTCTTCTGACTGCTGCTTTCTGTTCTTAGGCATTTTCTCGGGTACCTTCTTGAGTTACTACAGCTAATTACTAAACTGTGTCTCCCTCCTATAATATGGAATATGATTGAGGTGCCATTCATTTCATGTAATTATGTGCAATTTGCTCTGCAGTGGACTCTACCAGAGTTCACAGCTTTTTATTTTTTTTTTGACTAAACTGTGCTCTTAATGACAGTTAATAATTTCAAGTACCATTCTCGAGTTCTTTTCTGCTATTACTTTTCATCTTCATATTAATCCTGCTGGTGCTCATGGAGATGCTATAACCTGATAATAGTAGATAACATACTGTTATTTCTTCTGAACTACTACTCTTTGTTAGGAACATGAAGCATACAGTTGTACTCTGTCATCCACCAAACTGTATGGTTTTGGCTTCACTAGGTGTATTTCTTGATAGAGTTACTTATTTCTTTGGTGACAGTCTTGTAGGCTGGGTTCTGGACATTGTTCATGGTGCTTATGTTCTGTTTATGCTTTGAAGTTACACTCATAGCAAAAATTAAGAAAAAAAACCTGCTTGCTGTATTTAGAGCATCATTTACACTATTGTATTTTTTACTCGTTTATGTTTTTTTAGCCAGTCTCAGAGCTCTTCTAGGAAATGTTTCAGATTGTAAATCAGTTTCATAGCTTCCTATCTGAACAGCTTTTAGTGCTTCATTTGAAGCCTGTGTAGAAAACATAGCCCGCTTTGCTAGGCAAATGTTAATACTCTTGATGTCAGTACAGGATTCAAATCTTTCACCTTTTGTCTTTTGTTCTCCATACTTTTTTCATCCTTCGGAATGTTTGCTCTGTGGTGGAGTGTTTCACTTGCAGAATTGTCTCTCAAGTTGTAGAAGGACTTCTGAGAAGGTAAAGCAGAGATTTTATACTACTTCAGAGCCTCCATGTATATTTGGGTTTGCTCAGTTCTTACAAATGGTCTAGCTTCATTTAGGAAGGCCTTGTAGGGAATGTGTCCTCTTGGAGCTGTCTTGTCTCTGTCCTCAAAAAAAAACCCAAAAAACCAAAAAAAAACCCAACAAACTTTCATAATCATATCTGAAAAAAAGTGATGAGTCAATTTGTACCCAGTGGTGTCTCCCTGCTTGTGACAAGGATTCTGGTATGTGTAAATTGAAGGCTGCAGCTTTTGCTTTCCTTATAGCAAAAGCTTTTCCTTTTTAAGCAGTCCTTATAGGTTGGTCTCAGAATCTGTTATCTGGAGGTTTTTGATCTCATCCTTGTCTTTCCATGCTCTGTATTTTCTTTCTACTTTATTTTCTTTTGGTTCCCTTTTTCACTTAGATATATGCTCATTTTGTATTTGCATGTAGACCATTCATAAATACTGAATTAATGGCTTAAGGGTAGCATCTTTCAATGCATGCATGAAAAAGGTTTCTCCTTTGTGAATGAAATATGTATATCTGCATTCATAGTGTATTATTCATTTTGTAATATAAATGTAAAATACTCAGTTCTTTTATGGTGCCCTGTATCTTTGCTTGAGTTCTAGATATTTTATATTTTTATATAGGTGCCACATCATGGAGTATGGGTCTTGGTGGTTGTTTTTGTCTCTGGTTAAACTTTACTTCTTTATGCCATCCATGTTTATTTCTACTTGACTGTGCTGTTTTGCAATGTTTGTTCTCTCCTCTGAGGCTTTTGTTTGTGTTTACATTTACTTATGCCCTGCTGGTTAGCATATGAATGCCTTTGTAACCTTATGGTGTGCCTTGTGGAAAATTTGTTCACTTAGCTTTTGTTAATATTCAAGTCAGTAGTATAATCAGATTCACTGGAATCTGATTCGATGTCTAGAATGTACTTCTTGGAATGTAACATTGACCAAGTTTTTCATTGTTCATTCAAAACTCTCATTCTCTTTTCTTGCCAGCAATGTGGAATGCATTGCACTTGCATTGCATCCTGTCATCAACTGCAGGGCAAATTTTCTCTTTAGCCTGTTTTTACTTGTCCCCATGCAATCTACTTAAAGTTTACGTTACTGCCTGAACTTTTCCCAAATTGAACTCGCAAATTTGTTTGTTGTAATTGGAAAAGCCTAACTACGTGCATATTCCTTTTACTTTTTACCCTGTTCCTAGACACGTAGTGTTTTGATCAAATGTTTGCAGTCTAGTAGTTGTTCTCCTGGGTTTATGTGTAGTTTGTGGCTTGTCTTCTGATCCTGTGTCTATGTTTCAGTGATTACTTGAGCTGTCCTAAAATTCGTGTCAGTAATGATGCAAAATCATGCAAGTACAATGCTGACTCTTCTATAATCTATAAACCGGACCAGGCTGTGGTTGTCTTTTTTTTTTTTTTTTTTAATTCTCTGCAGTGGGTTCTTGCCACTCTGAGTAAAAGTCAAAAGCGAGAGTGAATGTAAATCTGCCTTTAAAGTTGGATCTTTTAATGTTATAAGCTGTTTCATAGCATCTGGGTCTCCCTCAAGTTTATACCACACAGTTCTGTCAAACAAGCCTGTTAGAGTCAGCACCTTCATTGATAGCTTCTGGAGTTCAGAAAATAAGTAAAAATATATTTCACTATATAATCTGAACACTTCTGTTTCTTTCACTCTGTAAAGATGGTTCTCTTGTGCATTGTGGAGACAGGGAGAGCAAGCTTGAGTAGCTTTAGTAAGACGTGCCTCTCTTGTACCAGATCCTTTGTATGTACAAATGCATCACCAGGAATGTCAGGCAGCTGAATTGTCTCTTCAAAAAAAAAAATGTTCAGCTGAAAACCTTGTGTGAACTTTTAATGTAATTCAAGCACTGGATCTGACATATCATAAGGGTAGTAAAAGTGTAGCGTGAACAAGTACAAAAATACCTAAGGAAGCCATGGGAGTAATGTAAAGAAAATATTTCTTGGGTCACATTTTAAAATTTTTAATTACATTTAGTATTTTTTTCATAAATAATGCAAACCACATTTCCACCTATAAAAAAAAAAAAAAAGAGAGCAGATGTAGTTTCCATCTTTTGAAATAGGTAATCATTCTTGACAGAATATAAAATAAGTTTTAGAAGTTCTGACTCCTTGTAATGTTGTGATCACAGTCAGTCACCACTAATGCACCATCAGAAATGTCCATAATAGGTTTACAGGGCAAAATTGTGTTAGTGCAATAGAACAGTGCTTGGTAAGGGCAAGAAATGTAAGCATGCTGCTTGCTGCTGGTGCTTAGAACTGCAGAAAGCTAACTGGGAGTGAGCAATAGTCTGAAATCAGAGCGCACTTATTTTGGTTTATGCTCCTGCTTGCCTGCTTGGGTGCTGTCACCCTGATATAAATTGGAGTGGGAATTTGTTCATAGCTTAATGTATGAACATCTCTTATCTTTTTGTTCTCTGTACATTTTCATATGGAAAGGAAAATCTTAAGGTATGCATAGGTAGATAGACTTTTGTTAGATTTGTTTGAGGATTTTAATGAAAATAAGACATGTTGGTTTTCATTATATCAGGTCTCATTTTTTTTGAGAAAACAGTAGTCTATTTGGATGACGCAGTTTTATATAACTGGTTGTCACAGAAATATAATTATGGACTATGTTTCTGAAGTTTATTACATCTATTTCAAAGAAGATCCTTCATTTTAAGTATGAAGAATCACCTCTTATTTTAGGGGTTTCAGTTTTGAGTTGCTTCTTCTGTGATGCTTAAGCAAACAAGAGTAGGTTATATAGAGTGTCTTCAAATGTTTTTGCCCATCAAGTTGTCTCTATGATTGTGTTACTGCCTCATCTTGTCCCTCCTTTTGCTTTTTCTTCTCTTTTCCATCTTCTGCTTTTTACATTTAAAAAGTAGAATTTTTGCACAGTAGGGATAGTCTCTCTAATTTGGCTAGGAAAATGGTGTTTTAGTGGGGTAGAGCATGCATTTTTAAGAATACAACCATCTGCATGCCTGCCTTTGTTTCATCTAGCTTTTAATTTGGCTTGAGTAATGAAAATGAACTGAGCTGTTTCAAATTTCTCTGTAGTCAAATTCCTTTAACTTTGCTTTGTTATGCTTCTCTGCTATTGCATTTAAGGTCACAAAATTGAAACCAAGCACTTAAGTTAAAAATAATAAAGACACCCTTCTATTCATAATTTTCACAGGAGCAATTGTGACCATATTGCACACCGTTATTAACTAGAATAAACTTGAACTTTGGAGTCCTTCCATCTTGCTCCTTTTGTAAATGTATTTTAAATGGTTTCCTGTGAATCTTATTATCAAACTGTGTTGTTCAATCTCATTTATTCCTGCTTTTATATGATGAGGTAAAAAACCTCATCAGTGTTTAATCCTCTAGACAATGTTTTGCCTTGCTTGTTTGTTGTTTTGATGTTTTGGTTATAGCTGAAAGTTTATAATAGAAACAAATTTTCCAGAAATACTGTAGAGCATTTGAAAAAGTACTTGATAATCTTTTATTTCTGTTGGAAATATTCTCTAATATAAATTACCATTTTAATACAAAATTGTGTGCCAATATAATGTAGTCAATAATTAGCATAACTGCATTAATACTTAAGATTAAAAGTTGGTGTATACTTATATAATTTTTTTTTTAATCTAAAGGTGCTGAATAAGAAGGAAATCTGTACTCCTGGGAGAGCAAGGCTGAATGTTAGGGTAAATCTGGGGTATCTTGAGGAGATGGCTAAAGTAGAGTTTGACTGCTTTCAAACCCCACATAGGGGACATAATTCAGATTGTAAATACACGTTCTAATATTACAAATGTAAGTTTATGTTATAGTTTATAAACTTGCACTGTCTCAGCTATAATGATTGACAGATATATAGGTTCTGGGATGATGTACAGAATGGGTTTTCTTATTTTGTAAGTGAGAAAAAGCACACAGCTGTGAAAATTCTGAACTTCTTGACTGAAGAAGTGGCTTGTATGTAATCCTTTAACTAACATTACCTTGTCTCACAGAAACAATTTTCCATTTTGAAGTGCTGTGACTGTCATATACCTTTCCAACGCACATAATCTGAAAGTGTCAAAAGTGTGTTTTGTTTTTCAAATAGCACAGCTGAAAGCTATCCTGACACAATCAACCATCTTGACACCTCCTGTGAAAAACAGCTTAGTTTGCAGAGCTTGCAATAATCTGTGGATGGTTGGGGTTTTTTTTCCAGTTAGTAATCAGTAGTATGTAGGCATTGGAGTTTTTTCTCCCACACCTTTTATATTACTATCTTTTATTCTTCTGACTGAAGCAATCTATTGTGCTGCGTATAAAAAAGTAAATAGGGTATGGCAAGGTAGAAGATGCTGTAGAACTCATGCATACTGTAGGATTCCAAAGGTGATAAATATAATGTATATTTATACAAAATCAATTATATGTAACTTTTTAAGCTATCTGGCTATGTGCTTTCTTCGTTGTCATCTGAACCCATGGCTAGTAAGTTATCCAGGAGGGTAAAAACTATAACAGTGAGTTAAATTTCATACAGTTGGCTTCTTTATGTTAACACAATCTTTTTTGTCAGTGTGCATAAGTAGGTGATATTCTTTAGAGGTCAGTGTTCCATAAAACCAAAAGACATCTTAGTCTAGTCTGTAAAGAATGAGAGTAATTCAGATTCCAGTTTTAATTTTTTTATTGTCTATGGTTTTATACTTGTGCCTATGGAGATTTTCCTTTTGCTCTGACATCTGTTTTCATGAGAGTGCTGCTCTACTTTATGAATTGAGTAAACATTTTAATAAGTATGACTTTGTTCTGCTCTTGGGGAAACTCAGACTTGTCAGCATGGGTCTATTGAGAAAGGTGAGCAAAGGTCCTCTGGGCATGCCAAGTCAGCAGTCTGTGCATGCTGGGGCCAAGAAATACATTAACTAGACTGCAAGTTTAACAAGTCAGGACGTTTTCGCTATTTCCATATTTATCAAACATGTCAAGGAATGCGATCACAAAGCCTTTCAGGGATTAAGTGCTTTAGTATTTTGATTTGTTTTTTTTTTAAACTGTGACAAAAGCCAAGTTCTCAATGTCAAGCAGTGTTTTCATATCTGTGAATGTGAAGAATGACTGGCTGATCTTGGAGATCTGTTCTGAATGGTAGGCAGCGTTCTCTAAATGTTTAATCACACCCTGCAACTGGTGGGGACTTATGCTTTGGGAGATGACTAGTATTTTGGCATGTTTCCCATGACCAAAAGCCTGGAATGAATTTTCTGTAGTGTCTGTAAACATACTTCTGTAGATCAACCAGTCAGTAATACTTGAAAACACACATGTAATCTGAGCAGTGAATTTAATCTCTTGAGGTTTGCAAGTGTTACCAAAGCATTTTGAACACCCTTGCTTAGCAGTGAGCACAAGATTTTGAAAATTGGAATTGGAACTCTTACCAATACTAAGAGTGAACCAGAGAAGGAGGACAAGAAATGAGGGAACCCAACCATGTGAGAGACACCTGTAGATAGAGGTCTGTTTGCAAAATGGTTTTGATTTCATGACTTGCTGAAACCTGACTCTACCCTAGAGTATTCAGTAGATTGATCTATCCCACTTACTGATGCTGTGTATTTTTGTTGTATCAAAATTATGAACAGGATGATGGTAAATGAAGTGAAAGTTGCGTATCAAGTATCTAAAGGTGAAAAATATAGGTAAGCATTAGAATGAGTGGAAGGGTTTTCACTTTTTTTGGTACCTTTTTGTTTTCCAAGAGTTACATTTGAATTCATGTTCCTGTAATTAGAGACACAGGATTACATGCATGTGTGTGCATGTACTCATGAATATTCGTGCAAAACTGCCTTTGAACTTCCGACCTGTTTCAGCCATATTTGACAGAAGTTTAAAAAAAAGTTCATGTAATTGTGGTGAAGGTAGATGACTAGCTTAAGAAGGTGAAGAAAAACTGTAGGTGCCCCTTGCCATGAGAGAAGATTCAACAGGTCCTTGAAGTTCTTAAGCTATTGCAAACAAACTCTGAGTGTAGTACAGCCTGTTCTGGCTTTAAAACCTTTGGAAGAATGATGATGAGTTGTGATTGAAGAATTGATTTCATGCTCCAGCAAAAAAACTGTGGAATATCTGGCGCCTTTCCAATTAATGTAGGAATATTGATCAAATACAGAAAGAGACCATAAAAGAGTCCTTTTGATGTTAGCGAGTCTAGAAAACTGTTGCATCTTGTTTTCATTCACAGTGGTTAAAAAATCAGTCCTGTTTTTTGCCATAGGTTTATTATGAAGAAATAGAGATTTGGTGCAAGCTGTTATTTGTTTGAGGTACAATGCCTTTTTTTTTTTCTTGTCATCTTTTTCTTGTTATTTTGGCATTTTGAGGGGTGGGGTTTTTTTCTTCAAACACTTGCATTTATGCATTGATATGTTCCAGCTGGTAGTTCATGGGCTAGATCCATGGGAAACTTTGTATCCTGCTGTCTTTTCCTTGTGGAAAAATGGGCCACATATGAAGGCGGTACTTGCAACCGTGCTGATTCCTGCATGTGGGCAGCAGTTGTAGCCCGAGTCACTTGCTTGTCAGTGTGTAAGAATAAGGTGGAGATGAACCTGGTCATGCATTTGGCTTTGATCTTTCAGTTGCTTGCTTCTGTTGTAAGGCTGGGCAAGGTTAACTAGAGAAAGAGGTATTTTGTACTTAAGTGATGTCTAGAAAGCTTTATAGTAACTTGCATGAACAGTGAGTGTTAAAATACTGTTTTGGATGCTTCTTGGTGAAGATTGGGCTTTTTCTCTGTAGCAGTTTTGAAAGAAGAAATTTGATCAATGTTGGTCAGAACTCTGACTATTAAGGAAATAACCAAATATTATTTAATATGTGTTAATGTCCAGTAGGTGCTAATGTAGCTTTCCGAGTTAAGGTAGGAAAGAGAACTTAACCTAGAGTAATCTACAACGTGATTAGCACATCTGTTGATTAGTATAGATTTAAAAAAATAGCAGTTCATGTACTGTGAAGTCTTTCTGCCCTGGATAAGTATTTTAGCATCTCCTGAGCCCAACTTGTAGCTATATATTGTTCTTGTTGAGACAGATCTCTACTACATACAGGGCATGATGGTGAAATAAATATTTACTATTAAAATCTGCTAGAGAAATTAGAATAGCAATACTGCTATTTCATTCTTATGTAGCACCTTTCATCTAAAGATTTCAAAGGACTTTGATTGTATTGCTTGTTTACAGATGGGAGAAACATAACTAAGTGCAGTACAAAATGTCGTAAAGGGAGCTCCTACTAAGAGCCTGGAATAAAACCCCAGTTAAATCCCTCTTCTCTGCTTTAGGCTTAGATGCAGCAAACACTTCTACAGGTGTTTTAATTCCTGCACAGCTCACATGCTTTAAGTTAAATACCTGAATAAGTACTTCTAGGAATGGGGATGTAACAATTAAAAGTTTTGCTTTTTTCAATCTCAGAAATCTAAAATGCCAAACATATTTCAAGCTGGTCTTGGGCTTTGCACTCTAAAGTATATATTAATAAATAATTCTATGGGAAATTATGCTGGAGAGGTGATTGTTTTCATTTTTAAAAATAATCAGCTTCTTACCTCCTACAAACTAAAATGCAGAAATTTCAAATGTATCATAAAAATGCAGTTCTGGACAAGTTGGGCTTGGAGTGGTATAAGGATTCAGTAGTGTGAAAGTTTTACCTTTTGTATTTTTAGACATCCATGCAGAGGAGTAGTGAAGTGTGCTAAAGGAGTTAATGCCCTCAAAGATTGGCTCAATAGAAAATGTCATTGAACAGCATCGTAAATAGCACATGGGTCATGCACTTGGGTCCTAATAACAACAATTTATTTTGTAAAGTGGTGATAGGTCATCCTTTGGAAACAAGGGAAATAGCGTTGTGTAGGCTAGTCCCTGGGGGAGGACTGAGATGTCCATGGGTAAAATGAAAATGTGATTTTTAGAAGAGGTACATCTTACAGATAAAGGAAAGCCTAAATGCCAACTCATAAGGTGCTCTTGAGACTTTGTGTAGATTTTGTTGGGAAATCAACAGTGTTTAAAAAAGATCAGGAAGAAATTAGTTTAAAGAGGAGCTATAACTATTGTCAGGAACACCAAGCCTTTCTTTTAAAAGAGAGGAGACTGAAAGACCTTTCTTGCTTACTGTACCAAGTTAAAGGTACAAAGGCATAAGAACGTGGGGATTTTCCCTGTGCAGGAGAGGTGAAATATAAGCTGAACTCATCTGATGGCACAAAAAACACCAGTTAAGTTGAACAGTAACTTAATGCTTGTTGTGGAAATTGGAATTGGTTATGTCGCTGGTTAGCAGCGTAGTTGTAAATTTGCCCATGGTAGTGACTTTCAAATGGGCTTTGGTCAGCTTGAGGAAAGTACTATATGTTGTTGCAGCTCTGATAGCAGGAGGCTAGACATGATGTCTTGAGAAGCCGCCTCCTTGTGCATTAATGTTATAAAAATAGTATAAATGTTCCATAAATAACAAAGAAATTTTTGGAACAGTGTAATACCATGAGGCTAAGTTCTGATACAGCATCACTGCTTTTTTTAAAAACTGCTGCTTCACTCTGTTTAATTTCTGCCATGCATCCACCTTGCCCCAGTAGCCTTGACATATATTTTCAGACAGCTGAGAAGCACTAGCAGCATGGTTTACTGGGACTGTGCAGAAGTGTCTTTCAGCCCTTCCTATGCTTCCCGGTTCCTCAGTGAGCTGCCGCCTGCTGCGTTTCAGAGCTGCAGGAGAACTGTTGGAACAAGCTTCCATTTGCTCTGTGGGTTTATTTTAACAGCTGACCTTGCCATTCTGTGTTGCCCTGTAGAATTGTGATGGTGAAGGAGCAGGCAAGAGGTCTCTGTTGTACAAGATCCCCTTGATAAAATATAACTTTTCAATGGCAGTAATACCCATTGACATCACAGTGGAGGTACTAAGCTGTTGCAGAATCATAGAAAAAAGATAGTTGTTTTCCACCCAGTCCACTTGTCACAACAATGCCAACTGATTTGAACACAGTGAACTGTTTCTGTTTTAACTGTAGCTAATGTTAAATTAGTGAAATAATAACTAAACTATAGTTTGTGTTAGCAAAGTGCATTGCAGGTGAAGCACCATTGTCTGAATAGTAATGTGAAAATAGACAATGATCTTTTTCACTTTTTTTCAGTTGCAGAAAAGCTGTATACTTTTTCAAAAACAGGTACATTGTGGTACGGAAAGGGAAGAAACACTTGTTTGAAAAGTTCTGTTAAGTTTACAGGAAAGCAAAAATTTATTGTGTAATTATTTAACCATTGTCTGTTTGGTTATTGTAATACAACTATTATATTCCCAGTTGAGCTGATAGTTAAAAATGCAGGAAAGAGGAATATTTTTGCTTGTTGAAGCAGTGAAGAAGGACAGGGTCCCTTGTGTTTGGCCCAGGCAAAAGGGGTGCTATAGTCGTGAGAGAAATAATGCAGAATCATTTACAACCCCTTCATGTTTCTTAAGTAATTTTTCTGCTTTTCGTACTACATATAGGGATTCAGACACAGCAGTGTATATGATGCCGCTTGCAAGCTAAAAGCGTAGAAGTCTGTCTGCCTGTTATTTTGTGAGATATCAGGTAAAAATATACTTTTTTGACAAAACATTAGTTTGCTGCTGGTAACCACTTACAAACAGTAAAATGTTGTTTAGTTATTTAAAACAATTTTATCTGCCTAGTACTTTCTTGTGTTCTTCTCAATTTGGTAAATGGAAGTATGTTAGCGATTTTTAATAGGTTTTACTTTCAGACTAGTACACAAAGCAAACATCTGTGATGCTTGTATTGCTCATACTGCAGGGCTAAACTTTACTCTGATGTCATACACATCACACAGAATCGCCATATTATGCTTTTGCCCTTGGGCTGGGATCTCAAGTGCCTGATAAGGTGGCAAAGACAGAAGTTTTTCCTTGGAAATGCTCTTTGGTAGGTGTTGTTAAGGTTCCAGATGCAAAAGCATCCAGATTTTTTGTATGTCTTTATTAATTTGTAATCTTCAGGCATACTCTACAGCATGAAAGAGGGAGAAGAAATAAAAGATACACCTATTCCTAGTAAGCTTATGTGGCAGTAAGGGACATGGAGTGGTCTGATGGCCTTGTATTTCCCTGAGTACTTAGGTGGCTGAGTGGTGTGTTAGTGTGTCGGTAGTGCTGGTAGTACCTACTCATGCTAGAGAGATGTAAGCATGAGTTGTGTACCGTGTGTTACGTACTGTGTTCCTTGGTCCTGCAGTTGAGGGGCACTAAGTATTTTGAAGACTCTCCCTTCTCCTCATTTCCTCTGCCCAATGAGTTACACACCCTTTATTCACTAACATAACTTTAAATACTCAGGTAGAGTTGCTATTCAGTGTCAGATGTATTTTCAATTCCTTATTTCTCCTATTGATTATGTTGTCAGTTTAAAAGTGAGGGCCTATTGGATTTGCATCACTTCAGTACATTTGGGGATGTGCCTCTGATATTTGGAGGTTGTGATGAGTCGGGAACAGAAGCTGAATCTCGTGTTATGGCAGGACAGAAAGAGAATGTAGCTGATGGAGTAGAGTGCAGGCATGCCGAGTAGGGCCCCAGAGGTGCACCAAACTTTTCAAATTCACTGTAACACCCCTGTCCCCACTCTGTGTCTCTCTGTACAGAAAATTTCGTGTAGATTCCCACATTTAATTTTAATTTTCTTTGGCTGTAACAGGTTCTTGCCACATCTGAGAAATTCAGAGAATGAAGTATTCTCCCTTATACCTCTGTTTGAAAGAAATACTGGTCACTCATCACTGATGAGAAGTATAATCCATAGAGTTATGCTGTGGTGGGCAGGTGTGCATACAGTTTTTTTAATAAAAGCTGCTCTTAGTTTTTTTGTTTTGTTTAAAAAAAAGGAACAATAGCGAATACAACTATTAATCTTGCCAAACCTGTGTTCTGAGCCCAAATTGACTTTATTAAACTACAATAAGACCAACAATTCGAATAGCAGCAACATTTGTCCCACCATGTGACTGGGTAGGAAAACATGGATGTAGTTGAAATGAGGGAATGCGAGACCACAGAGTCTAGCAGAGGAGGGGAAAAAAAATTGTGTTTTCCACTTGGGCTGTATCCAACAAAAAAAACCAATCTAATTTCCTTTTTCTTCTCTGGGGTAAAATTATGGGAAACATAAGCAACAGAAGTACGGGCAAGTATAGAGAGAAGAAAGGTACAAAGACAGCTGGCTTGACCATGTCTGTAGTCATTTGTGCAATCAAGTCAGTCACAGGTTCCCCTGCCTCACCCCTTCTTTCGTCCTGATCTTCACTTGCTGATGAAGCCAGATTTCTCTGTTCCTTTGAGTGCTGTGTTTGCAGGAGCTACCTCCCTGTTCAACAGCAGCACCTCCCTGATCTGTGGGAGATCATCTGCCAGGAAGCTGACAGCAGATCTGTTTACCACCAGTAACTGGGGACAGACTAAATTGAAGCAAGATTTTTTTTTTTCTTTTGTCTAAATGAAGTGTTGAGATGGGACCTCATCCAGAGGAAATTGTAAACCATATGACTTTGTCATGGCCAGGCTGTGTTAAGAGTTGCACTGTTTTCTTATTTAAAATAGTGTGGTTTGTGTTATTTAAAATTATGTGCGTGTTTCAAAATAATTTGGCTTTAAAAAAAATAAATTGTTCCAAGTAGGCTGATTATACTTAGCTTTATATTTAAATTTCTTTCCTCCAGGAGTATGTAGAATGTGACGAAGGCTGGTAATCCACTAGGTTAATGTGCATACAGTACATATGCACAAGGTGAGGTGCTTTGGGACACAGAATGCTTACAGTCAAAATAAATATTGAAATTTTGGCTTGTTTAGAAATCCCAGTTTGTACAGAGAAGGAAAAAATACTTGGTTAAAAATAGGATTAGAATGTAGAAACCTTAACAGATGGGTGTATGTGTTTCAGGACATGTGCTCTTAACTTTCATTTCTTTAACAAGAGATTTGCATGCTGAATTGATGAATCTGTAGCTGTTTCCTGCATAATAGTAATAAGCCTTCTTACGTTTTTGGCTGAAACATCCTGTCCCAGCCGCTGTAGAGACAGGACACTAGACTTGGTCTGAGAGAGCAGTTGGGTTTAAGCCTCTCTTCTCCTGTTTGTGGTCTATGGGAATCCCTGCTCTGGGGTAGCTCACGGCTTACAGCTTGGGATGCGTAACCCCCATAGTGCTTCAGACTGCCTACTCTTAGTCTGCATTTTACTTCAGTGCATCTCGCTGAGTCCCTGTCCCAAGGTCAAGCTTTTTGTCTGGTCTGAGGGTCCTATTAATGTTTTGCAAATATTCAGAAAGTAAATGTAGGGCTTCAACACGAAGTAGTAAGATAAAATTACTAAAGCTCTCTAGAATATTTTAGTCAATCTTAAGATTAGATTTAGTTTCTTAGGCCATTTTTTTTTCAGACAAGCCTAAAGCAGTACTGGAAATGCTTATACTGTGATAGAGGTGGGAGACAGTTTAAAAGTAAATCTCTTAAGTTTCCATTTGAGTGGAAACCCAGCTGAGAAAGGAGTTTCACTACATGTTGAGTTGTTGCAAAAAGGCTTTTAGAATATTAACCTTATCTATAGATGTTTCACATACCACTTAATTAACATTGCATCCTGATGAGCCTTTCAGTTTGTGACTTCCAGAGCTGTAATTTCTAGGGATGAGGCAGCAGCTATCAAAAATACAATTAGATCTAATTGTTGTGAAATAAGTATTTTATTGGCACAGATGACAAGAGTTGAGAAATACACACTATCTTTCGTCTATGCATTTCAAATCACTTTCCAGTTGTGCTAATTAAGCCTTCTAGACAATTACATGTAACTTATAAATAAATAATGGGAAGTGACTTGCCTGCTATCACATAGCAAATCGAAAGCTGCCTAAAATGAAACCTGGGAGACCCAGCTCCGAATTTCCAGCCATCAGCACACAGTCAGTCTGTAGTTCCCACTGTTGCATCTAAGTAAAATGTATTTGCACAAGGCTATGAAAAGTTGAGGGCTTGAATTTTCAGATCTCTGCTGCAGCTCGTACTTCATTGTACAGTATTTCATAGGGTTGTTGCAGGAGAAGAGCAGAGCTGCTCCTTTGCTGAATGAAGTAATGCTTATTTAAAAAGGCAAGCTATGGTGAAAGTGTGGGGAATGCCAGTGTATTCCTGTAACAAGGTGGAAGCTTTGACTTTGTTAAATCGAGTCCTGCTTTAGTCTCTAGGTTAAACAGTAGTTTGTTCCCCTAATGCAAAGGATTGCTTTATTTGAGGCACTCCATGTGCTTGAAAGTTTTTTGTTGGGTTTTTGTTTGTTGGTGGTTGTTTTATTTTTTTTCCTAAACTGAAGATCACATTGATCCTGAAATTTTAGTATCTGTTTTTCCTGCCTGTGTTGGTAACATATTTTTTTATCTTGGTTGCTCTGAATGTCCTCTTATGAACTTAAGTCTAAACTATTATTCTTGGAGTACCGATGATATTGATAACCTTCTGTTTATGCTGTCCCTAGTGAAGAATGATGTGCCCTTCTGGATCTGTATGCCTACAGTTTGTGAACTAAGGAGGACTCAACTACTTCATGTGTAATGAATTAGGGTGCCTGTAGCTCTTAACTCCGAGCTTCCACTGTGAAAAGCACGTTACTGACCATACAAAACTTACTGGTGTACTGGAGTGTGTAGTGACACTCAAAAGCAGTAGGTGCTACTGTGAGTATCTTTGCTTATATTTGAAATGAACCTTTTCAAAGGCTGAAACCAAAAGTTTTTTACCCAGATCCTTAGTCATTTGCTTTGATGCATGTAAGTTGTGGGACCCTCTGGCAGTACCCACATGCAGTGCACAGGGCTAACATGCTACATCGAGCCCCCCTGGAAATGGGAGGTGTTTCGAGTTCAGAAAGGGGCCTCCAGTTTCTTTGAAGTTTTGGGGGAAAGGTTCAGAAAATTGAGTACACTTCTTTTTGGAAATCAGAGAGTCTAGGTCCTTATGGAAGGATAGAATTGTTGTTTTCATGTTACAGGGATCTCAACAAAAATTAAGATGTCAGTTTTATAGAATCATAGAATGGTTTGGGTTTGAAAGGACCTTAAAGATCATTGAGTTCCAACCCCTCTGCCATGGGCAGGGACACCTCCCACTAGCCCGGGTTGCTCAAAGCCTCATCCAGCCTGGCCTTGAACACCTCCAGGGATGGGGCATCCACAGCTTCTCTGGGCAACCTGTTCCAGTGTCTAACCATCCTCACAGTGAAAAATTTCTTCCTAATGTCTAGTCTAAATCTACCCTCTTTCAGCTTATACCCATTACCCCTTGTCCTATCACTACACTCCCTGATAAAGAGTGCCTCCCCATCTCTCCTGTAGCCCCCTTTAGGTACTGGAAGCTGCTATAAGGTCTCCCCGGAGCCATCTTTTCTCCAGGCTGAACAGCTCCAACTCTCTCAGCCTGTCCTCATAGGGGAGGTGCTCCAGCCCTCTGACCAATTTCGTGGCTCTCCTCTGGACTCTCTCCAACAGATCCAGGTCTTTTTTTATGTTGGGGGCCCCACATCAGAACACAGTACTCTAGGTGGGGTCTTATGAGAGCAGAGTAGAGGGGGAGAATCACCTCCTTTGACCTGCTGCTAATTCTTCTTTTGATGCAGCCCAGGACATGACCATAGAGAACATTTTGATTTCATAGAACAAAACTCAGAACTTCATAATGTTGATGTTTGCGAGAACAGTATTTTGGCATAGTGTGATCTCATTATGTGAGGAGTAACTGTGGTATATTTGATATTTTTTTTCCTTTCCCTGAAATTAAATAATAGCACAAGAAAGAATCTTTCAGATCATCCTGCAACATTGATAACTTTTTTAATTAATAGCAGTTATGAGTTTTGCATACATAAGCATAAACATTACTTGGCAAGAATTACTTCTTACCACATTGTTTTTAAGGTACAAGTAGAAAGGCAAATCAATTTCTCATGGGAAAAGTTATGTTGATGAAAGTATGCATCAAATCAGGGCATTAATTTAAATAAAGTGTTGTTAACCAAACTGTGTGACGAGGCAACATGAACCATGATGAACAATGATAAATTAGTTTATCCTGAAGACAAATTCATTATAATTAAGTTACAGACATTATAAGAAAAATGGCACTCAAAATAGCTACAGATTATGGAGAAGTTCTGCCTTCTGTGCCCTCTATATGGAGACATTGTGATTCCATGATTCTATGATTTAAATAGAGAAAATTAAATAGTAGTTGTATTAAAGAGAGGTGATGATTGAATCCACATTTTATAGTGAGACCAGACTCTACTACCTTTCCATAAAACTAGACCATATTCTGAAAACAGTTCTATCAATGTCACTGGTACTACTTGGAGAAAAAAAAATGCTGCTTAACATGAGTAAGCATTTCAGATAGCGAATACACAGCATTCTTCTTACATTGACAGAACCAATACAGCTGCAAGAATCTCCTAGCTGAGTTCTGATATAGGATGCAATCCTTTTAGGTAACAAAATACATTAAGTTAATAACTAATTATGAAAGTTACATTCTGCTCTCTGATGTTCATGAGAGATTAAAGATCAGATTTGGAGAGACAGCCAAGCCAAATTAGCATTTTGTTGCTGCTGGGAGTAGTCCTGCTTCTTTTTCCTCCCTTGCTTGCTCTGATGTTCATCTGATCCCTTGGTGAGTTGATTGAGGTTACCAACTTGCAAAAGGCTTGTTCTGGATAGATTAGCTTTCTGCCAGTGAATTGACTCACCAAAGGATCACATGAATATCAGAGCTGATACAAGGAAAGCATCAGGAATGTGTGTCCAGAAAAGGGAGTGTGAAGAGGAGGAGGGAGTATGGGACCTGTCTTCAGTAGCAGTTCATCTGTTACCTCAGCTTGCATGAGTTACTCTTACTCCACCTTAGCATCTGACTGCTTTAAGTTGTTCTAGTTTTCAAAATGGCAGTCTGTAAAATACTCAGTATATTCAGAGAGGTGGGGCTACCCGAGAAAAGTAATGTCTAGAAAATAATTCAGTCCTATCAACAATGAATTACTCTGTCAAATGGGAACAATGGACTCCCTGCTGGTATGGTGAATGGCTTTGACATTTTGAAAGAAGCCTTGTTGGTAAACAGGAGAAACCTATTACTTTCAAAGCTTGGATTTCTCCTTTCCTAGTATTCTATCATTCTGTGAAATTAATTCAATTGTTTCAGTCAGCTATATTGTGGATATCATGTTGCAGCACAAAACCAATGTATGTGCTGGGACGCTGGCCCTTGCAGAGTCATTCATGCCGCAGCCTTCCTGAGCTGGGGTAAATAGCAAAGATCTGCTACAGGTGCTTTAGCTGTACCAAAGAAATACACAATGTCTGTCTCCCTAGGCGGTCCAGAATTCTTTCATCATCTGCAGGCACAGACTTTTTATGCTTCCAGGAAAAATACATATGCTTAGGATTATTTAAAATATAGTATTGGGTACATTGTGTTTATCCTGAAGCTCTTGAGCTGGAAGTAAAAAGTGCAGAGAGCCTTAGAGGCTTGCTGTTCTTTAGTGCATCTGAATAACAGGTGTTCTCAGTGCTATTAGTTGCCTTTGTAGCATGCCAGAAGAGTACTTGAGCGCATCCTGGCAGGCTTAGTTTTTTCTTTTTATTCCAAAACAGGATACAAAATGATCAAGAGAGTCTACCTTTTGCTGCATTCTGATTGCCTGTGGACAGGCAAGAAGTTGCATGTTTCCCTTCTAAGGCTGCAAAGATGGCCTTGCTGACTGGCTTAAGATAGAATTTTAAGGTATTCTTCCACCTTTATAGTTTAAGTGCTGTGCCAGTGTTATACTGGATTGTAGCCTTGCTGCTGTGATCCTGTTTTTTTCATTACCACATTACTGGTTTTCTTGTATGTCCAAATATAGAGGACTTGAGTACTCCTGTTATGTGCTTCTCAATAAGCATTTACACAAATGAGAAGGCATGATAGATAACCTTTTGGGGTGAGTATTTAAACTTAACAGGTTTATCATAGACTCATAGAATGGTTAGGGTTGGAAAGAACCTTAAAGATCATTGAATTCCAACTCCCCTGCTATGGGCAGAGACACCTCAAAGCCTCCACCAGCCTGGCCTTGAACATCTTGAGGAATGGTGCATCCACAGCTTCCCTGGGCAACCTGTTCTGGTGTCTCACCACCCTCACAGTAAAGAATTTCTTTCTAATATCTAGTCTAAATCTGTCCTATTCCAATTTAAATCCATTACCCCTTGTCCTGTCACTACATGCCCTTGTAAAAAGTCCCTCCCATCCCTCCTGTAGCCCCCTTCAGGTACTTGAAGGCTGCTATAAGGTCCCCCTGGAGCCTTCTCCAGGCTGAATAACCCCAACTCTCTCAGCCTGTCCTCACAGGGGAGGTGTACCAGCCCTCTGACCATCTTTGTGGCCTCCTCTGGACCCGCTCCAACAGCTCAACGTTCTTCTTGTGTTGGGGGACCCAGAACTGGACGCAGGTGGGCCTTCACAAGAGCAGAGTAGAGGAGGAGAATCACCTCCCTTGACCTGCTGGTCACGCTTTTTTTGATGCAGCCCAGGATCTGGTTGGCTTTCTGGGCTGTGAGCGTGCATTGCCGGCTCCTGTTCAGTTTTTCATCTACTGACACCCTCAAGTCCTCCTGCTCAGAGCTGCACTGAAGCCATTCTCCACCCAGCCTGTATTTGTGCTTGGGGTTGCCTCAACCCATGTGCAGGACCTTGCATTTGGCTTTGTTAAACTTCATGAGGTTGGCATGGGCCCGCCTCTCGAGCCTGTCCAGGTCCCTCTGGATGGCATCCCTTCCCTCTAGGATGTTGACTGCACCACACAGCTTGGTGTCATCGGCAAACTTGCTGAGGGTGCACTCAATTCCACTGTCTATGTCACTGACAAAGATGTTAAAGATCACTGGTCCTATTAGCAGTCCCTGAGGAACACCACTTCTCACCGGTC